>NC_056727.1:80301896-80316896 GCF_019279795.1 Protopterus annectens | reverse complement strand
GAAGCAGCTTATTAATAAACCAGAGCTTCAGCTGACTGCTCTGCTACAGTAACACCTTTTAAGTAAGTGAGGAAGCCCTTCACAATGTGATCCTGTAGAGACGACTGTATCACAGTAGTAGTCAACATTGAATACATACTTGAAGCTGATGCTCAGATGGTTCTCATTATCATTCCAAATTATGCTGACTATGTGACCTGAAACATTTCAACACCTTTGCAGCTGCAGTTGCTAGAGGCTATAAATAAGGTACTTCAGCGATATATTACTAAAATGCAATATGTTTAGACTACTAAAATATAACATGTTTAGAGTATATTACATAATCTGTGCCTATTAATGAATTGATTCATTTTATGGTAGAATAAATAAACAATTAAAGGCAATATACATGCTACAGCAGCTTTGTTCAGCAACCCACAAGCCATACAGAAATCAAAAATATTACTGTGTACAACATAATGATTTTTTTTTGGGGGGGTGGGTGGTGTATATGATTGTAGGGCACCTACATCTTAGTTAACTTCTCCTTGTCTTCTGTGACATCAAAATAGATATTCCCTTTGACATTACTCAGTACAAGTCTGACATACTTAAATGGCTGATAATGATATATTGTTACAGTACTTTTGAAGTCAACAGAGCTGGAACATGTACAAATGGGGCCTTAGGCAGAGAAATAAATCAGGCCCCTGCCAGACATACCAGTGTCACATCATTTGGCTTTTTCTCCACAGTTACTATAAACACTGTTCAAACCTGTCAGTGCACATAATATTTTCTTCTTCAGTTTTACAATTATGACAGAGGCTGAGGTTTCATTTAAATTGTTTATTTCAAATGTTACAAAAAAAAAACAATGGCAGGCATTTTCTAAACATAACAAAACACTCTCACATTGAAAACAGGCTTACCATGAGAAACAATAACCATCTCTTTCTGACATTTAGTAAAAATATAACTGGAAACCTATTAAACTACAAGAGACATGCTGGGATTTATACTAAAATAGCATATAGTGAAGTACTAATTAACAGCTCTATGAAGGGTGTAACACATTTGCTAGCAATCTTGAACAGCCCACTGAACACAAGGGTCCCATTTGAAGAGCAGCCCGAGTAATGTCTGGTGAAGTGACTTGAGCAGAGTCACATAGAAAACAAAGACTGGGGGAATCAAACCCTATACTTCAAGAATCAGCTCTTTAACAGCTCATTGCTTTACTCATCTGCATTAAGTGCCAGACAAGCTGTTACAGCCCAAACACAGTGCATTTCACATTAGTGATTCTACAAAAACAAGGTAGATTAAGAACATATATAAGCATTAAACTCATAAACTGTATGTTGTACAGTTTATTCAAAGCTAAATAATAACTACACTGTCAACATTCAACAGAAGAATGGATCCGAGGATCACATGCAAAGAATATGGCTCATATGATGATGTTTCCATTAACTACAAAACAGTTTCATCCTTTACACTGTAACTACTCTAGTTCATAGGTAGTTACTAGCCTTGCAGTCCATAGGACCATTGTGGAGCCTAGCCAAAATTTCCAAAGATTATCTAGTCAAGTGACTTGCTCAAGGACAGGTCATAAATATGAGGCAAAATAAGAGATGCTCTGCAAAAATGGAGAGAGATAAAATCAGACTACTCTAAAACATTTACAACATTAATAAAAGGACCAGTTTTGCATCAGTATGCATTCTGTAAACTACAAAACTATGAAACTCTAATGGCTGACATTGACTGACTGTAATTCTCAGTGATTTGCCAAAAATAAATAAATAAATACATGTAGTTAATGTAGGTCTGGCAGTTGGTGTGCTGGATTAATGCTCCTGCCTGCTATGGCTAAGAAATAGAGTTTAACACTGAAGGACTCTGAGTAAATCACTTAACCTGACAGTGCCTTCAGAATGGGCATTAAACACAGACACCTTACTAACCTCTGATTCAGACTCAGTATCCATCTCTGAATCCAAGTAAAGTGAAAATAAATACTGTGGGGGTATATTCTAGCATACTGACTCTGCACCTGTGCAAAGTAAATCAGTGTTACTACCCACTTTACATATGTCTGATTCAGATTAATATTCAGCCAGAGCACCAAGTAAAATAAATATAAATGCTGGGGGAGAATGTGGGATCCAGCATGGTTGTCCCGGTCCTGTCCAAAATAAATCAATAGTATGCCTTTTACTTTTTTCTGCTGTTAGATTTAATGGGCATGTAACATCCTTGACTGGCAGAAAAGACATCTGAAAAGAGAGATGTTTTAATTTTTTATTCTGCAGTTTCTCATTTATATTGTTGTATTGGCTGGTAATGGGTCCTCCTAAAGCTATGTAGGCAACTGCTCATTTCACCCCTATTAAAATTCACCACTGGATGCACTTAAAGATCATGTGCTTAACTGTTATGTTGTTTGCTTTTCTATACCTACTGTTATTGTTTTTTAGTGTATCTATGTGTGACACTGCCAGCCCATCTATCTGGAATTTTGTAAAAATTCTGTCATTTGTGAATATTGATATGATTTATACAGAGTTGTATGTTATGTACTAAGCTTCAGGAATGTAACCACAGCATACCCTGCTGGAACATAGAAGATTAACTTACAAAACTTCAAGAAAATAAGTTGAAATCAAGTGCTTTACGATTCTTTATAAAAGTTAGCAAGCAGACATAATGTCTAGAACTAGAAGTTTTACTATTGTCTGAAAAGAAAAATAATTACTATGATTAAAATGTAAAGTGTCTGATTGCTTTATGACTTCCTAGCAGCTGCTCATCTGAGAGATGTGTACTTCTGACACAGAGATGTTAAAATTCTATAAGTTTCTATTTAGCCTGGATACTGACGTCAGGTGACAAAGAGTGATGTCATCTAAGCTAACCCAGCAGTAATGTTTGATATTAATTTAAGAACTCTCTCAGAGAGAGGCTATGCATCTTTTACCTTGTCTTGGACCTAGCAAAATCTGTAAGTAAGACTTAGGGCATAGTATCATTTAGATATAGGTAGGAATGTAGTAAAGACTAGTTTAGATATTTTCTGTATTTATTTGAGACTGTTCTGCAATGCTGTTTTAAAATATTTCATGTGATATTGAACTCTGTAGTTACTGTGTTGTTTGATTATTGTCCTGCTCTTTTATTATTTATTATTAAATATATTTAAACCTATCTTTGTGGCTGATATTTGTGAGATATATTTAAGCTCTTAGAGTACTTGCATATGTATTTGGTGACACTGTACAGGCCACTCCTAAATACCCTTGCAAGTCTTGGTCAAAACATACCATTTGGATAATAGTAACATTACACAGTAGGATTGGTCACCCTGTGTAAGGGCATTAAGTAGCTGATAAAGAGGGGTTGGTGGCAGTGATAACTACCTTATAGTCTGGGCAGAAGGGGGCATAGCTAGTAAACCTGTGACAGCCTTCCCCAGGAATGTCTGTGTGTTTGTATATAAGTCAGATCTCAAAGTGTGTGTGTCAACTACTTGGGCAGGGACACAAAGAACTGTTTAGACAGAGAGGGTGCTAGATGTCTTGGGTTGACCCCTCAGCTGAGATCTTAACCCTATAGCTGTGTCACTGAGGAATCATACTGGGGATCTAGAGAAAGAGGGAGAAACCAGCTCCCAGACTGACTGTGATCTCTGTGTGCTCTTAAGGGAAATTGTACTTTATCATGTGTGTATCCTCCCATTGTAAATGTCCCTCACAGTTGCCAGTGGTGAGGATTGAGGATCCTTGATTACTGGGCCAGTACAGGGGCATCACACTATGCATTTCATCTTTAATAAAGATGTTTAAAAAATAACAACTTGAGAGAACATTACTCAATATGCAAAGGTGAAATACCCACTAAGATGTTTACCCAGAGAATACTATTTTATAAAGCCCCTTTGTATTTGTTTGCCAGGTTAGTGATCTGGTCTTTATAAGCCATGACCAGGACAGAAGAATAAGGTAGACAAATGTATGTGACAAATCTGTTTGGTAGAGTTAATTAAACAAAGTGTTGTGGCAGTTAAATGAACCAGGGTGCTCAGAAAAAAACTCATCCAGACCTTGAATGAATATGCAGACTCTGCACAGGCAATGACCAGAGGTCAGGAATTAACCCCAGACCTTGGAACTGTGAGTCAGATAGCAAGGCACTGCAAAGCCCTTGTTCAGTGAATTACAAAGTTTTTGGCAGTTGCTATTAGGAAACAAGAATGGTTAATATATAATCTGTATCCCCTTTGAATGCTAGAGCAACTAACATTTCTCTCCTCATAGAACCAGTATCAAAAATCATTCATCAGTTATAGAACAGTGTCTTCAAATTGAATGAATCTGTTAGCATTTGCAGAGGAGATGTTAATAATGATCACAAAGTGAAAACAATGTAAAATTGTATACATACAAGACTAAATGCAAAGAAGTTAAATATTTATTCTGTTGAAAGGAAGTTTTTTTCCCTATAAAATCAAGTGACATCAAAAGGCATATATCTAAGATATTAACAAATAGTAGCGATGAGTAAAACAGAAAATCAAAAGTACAGGACAACTGCAAATTGTCTGAAGAATGAATACAACATGAGGAATTGGTTATGGAAAAAATATATATGCTGATGATTACAAACTGGCAATTACTTCATCAAAACATATACTTTGTGCAATTAATAATTAAATGTAGCGCCACATTAGATATATCATAAAGGCCATAAAATTATGATGCGGAAATAAATGACCAGGTCATAAAAATTGACACATTCATTAAATGTCTAGAAACAATGATAGAGAATAATTTTAAATGTCATTGACATGTCTTCCAAAGTCAGAAAGCAATTACTGTATTAATTAAAATTTTATCAGAATTCTTTCTGGGCCCAGAACATTAATTCATAGTAACTAATGAAACTTCCATTCCTCCCACTTGTTACAAATATTTGTATAATGCCTCACAGTGGTTCTCTCCAAAAACTGTAATAGAAAACAATAACTTGTTACACAGCATCTGCTAGAAGGAACTTAACACCTGCCCAGAAAATCTCAATCTCATAAAATTATATTGTTGCAAGCAATGATATTTTTCTTCAAAGCTGCCCTGCAATTGTCCATTTCTGAACTATTTTGAGTAAAACATTTAGAATCAGAAATACATTTATTGGTAAAGTATGTGCATATACAAATAATTTGACTCTGGTTTCAATGAGTCTCCAAGTATGAATTACATAAGCAACATACATACAACTTTTAAGAACAAGACAAGCAACATACATACATCTATTAAGAACAAGCCAAAACATTTAAATATTCATATACGTATACATACAAGGTACAAAGTGCAACTCAGTGGTACAAGAAATACTGAAATAAACTGAAAAAACAAGTATTAACAATACTTGGCAGCTCTGGAAAAAGAATACCGCGCCTAATAAACTGAGTTAACAATTTATGAACTTGATGCCCTATGGAAAAAATTGTTCTTATATCTGCTTGTGTTGGTACGTATTAATCTATAATGCTTGGCTGATGGTAATAGTTCAAAAAGATGGTGGCCTGGATGTGAAGAGTCGTTGATTATCTTCCTGCCTTTTTCATGAATCTGGAATAGTCCAGGTCCTGTAAGGAGGGCAAACTAGCATCAATGATATTTTCAGCAGATCTGACTATTCTGTGTAACCTATTTTTGTCATTATTAGACAGAAATCCAAACCACATTGTTATGGATGAGCTGAGAACAGACTCAATGACTGCTGTATAGAACTGAATCAAGAGTTTCTGTGGGAAGTTGAACTTCCTCAGCTGTCATAGAAAGTACATTTGCTGTTGTGTCTTTTTTATGATGGACCCTACATTGGTCTCTCACTTCAAGTAGGAGATTATAAATCCCAAAAACTTGAAGAATTCCACAAATGAGACAGCTATATTAAATATAAAGGAGGGAAATAATATTGTAGTACCACTCCTAAAGTTGATTGTCATCACCACAGTTTTAAGAGTGTTGAGCTCCAGATTATTCTGACTACACCAAAGGGCCAGCTGCTCAACCTCCCATCTGTATGCAGACTCATCACCATTCCTGATGGCTTGATGATAGTTGTATTGCCTGTGTTTAATAAGTTTGACAGAGGGGTCCTTAGAGGTGCAATCATGAGTGTAGAGGGAGAATAGCATTGCTTTATTTAGTGCTTCCTTCTTCATTTGAGTTTGTTTGGCAACATTTTACAGCTCATTTTAATTGTCTAACACACTATAACCTTATTGTACAGTTCTGGAAAAGTCAAAGCAGGAAATTACTTCTTCATTCAGACACAGTTTAGAAGAATAAAAATGGTTGTTTTACTGCCTTCAGTAGATAACACAGCTAGACCAATATTTCCTTCTTCTTTGTTAATTATTTCTGAAACTCCAGAACAGCAGGAAGTAGCAAGCATCCCGTCACCTCCAGACTCCACTGCATTCAAAGTTTAAGCAAATTTGAATTAGAAATCATGATCAACATTAGCATCCATCCCCTTTTTCTCATTTTCTACATGGGGGAGGGTGCCACATCAGCTGATGCCTTCTAACTCAATTCAATGCCACACTGCTACCTTCTCTGTAGTCATACTCAACTGCCACAGGCCTTCTCTCACACAACCCATCCATCTCTTTGCTGAATGCCCACATGTCCTCTTGCCTTCTTCCAGTTGTCACAAATCTTCTTCACCAGGTTTACTTCTGCTTTCCTGCACATGTTCTAAAACCACTGTAATCTAATCTCTTTGACCTTCTCTACAATTGTAGCTACTTGGGCTTCTGCTCTGATTTTCTCTTTTCTGCTCCTCCTGTTCCACAGCTTGCATCTTACCATCCATCTTAGGCACCTCTTGTCATCTCCAGCTTACACAATTGTCCTACCTTCACTACCCCAGTTTCTGTACCATACAGTAGTACTGGTCACACAACTGTTTTGTATACCTTACTTTTAGGCTTATTTTGGCATTCTACTGTCACACACTACCCCTGGCACTCTGTGCCAGTTGGCAAAAGTCCCACTGATTCTTGCTTTGACCTCATCAGTCAGACTTCCCTTATTCTCAACCAGTCCTTCCAGGTACTTAAAGCTGTTAATCTAGTACACTATTTTCCCTTCTACCTCAGTTTTCATCTCCTTCTGATTTCCCCCTTTTGTTACAATTATAACTGCATTATTTGTATTCAGTTTCATCCCATGTTTGTTCAGTTTTGCATTGCATTCTCCTATCATTTGCTGAAGTTCTTGTTCAGAGTCTGCATGTAACGTGCCACATCATTTGCATACAGCAACTTTGTTGATCTGTCCTCTCTAACCTGTTTGTTAATGCCATCCTTCACCAGTATGAACAGCAATAAGCTCAAAGCTGAATTGTGATGCTCTCCCATTCCTACTGGGACCTCCTCTGTGGGACCGAACACTGTTTGCACTTAGTAATTGGCTTTGAATTCATAGGCTACAGTAATTCTATCAATGTTTCTGTGATTCTGACCCATTGCATGACTGCCCAAATCAGCTTTCTGGGGACCTTATCATGCTTTCTACATGTCAAGGAATGCCCAGCTGGATTTTTTACTCATTTCTAGTTCTTCTCAGTAATCTGTCTCATCGCAAATATCTGGCTGATTGTGCTGTATTCTGGTCTGAATCTGAGCTGCTCATTTCCCATCTTACTTTCCACTACTGTGCATCTTCATTTATCAAATACCGTCTCCAGAACTTTCATGTAGTGTGGTAGGAGTTTGATGCTTCTATATTGCTGCAGTTGTCAATATCCTTTCTATATCTCATAGACTGCCTGCTATAACACTGCTCTGTTAATTTCATGCTCTCTACTACACTCAGACAATGAATAAGATGAGTGAGTTTATTGTTTAATTATTGTGATGATAATATGTACTGTATGCCTTCTACCAATTATTGGTATATTTCTATATTACTGATTTATTCATTAATTTGTTACTGTATACATTCTAGATTATTGTTTTTTTCTGCTTAAATGTTTTTGCTTATGCTTTTCTTCCCGGGCCTCCACTGAAAAAGAGTTACTTAGCTCAGTCAGACTAACCCGGTCAACAAATGTAAAATAAATAAATAAATAAATAAAAATATCCCCCTTTGTTTATTCTCTACTCATCTGGACTATGTCTCTTTCTCCATACTGCTATGAGTACCCACAGGAGCTATGTCTCTCATAACTCACCTGACATCTTGATCAGATCTGCTGTGTAATCACCTCAGCCTGATACCTTCTACTAACTTCATTTTTCTTAGTGCTGTTCTTACTTCTTTTAGGGTGGGCTCCTCTACTTCTTTCATCATAAGCTGTTTCTGGAGAAGTACAGCTTCCCTGGGTTTTTCTTCATTCAGAAGCTGCTGAAAGTATGCCTTCCTTCTGCATTTGACACCCTGTAGACTGGTGAGCAGCTTGTTGCTGGCATCCCTTACAAAAGTTGTCTGATGATTACGTTCTTTATCCTTCTATCTTTGCTTTGCAACCTGATAGAGTTTCTTAGTGCCATCTGCTGAGTCACTTTCCATGAGTTGGTATAGTGCCTTTGATGCTGTTTTTGTCTGTTAATATGTCTTTTTTTAAAACATCTTTATTGAATTATCACTTGTGACACAGGAAAATTTACATTCATATAAAAGTAATTAAACCATATTAGCAAGTTCACATTTACAAGCATTGTACTTCACATATATTGGTATATCAATATATCATATAACCTAAACAACATGGCATAAATTATTCAATTCCTGCCTTTTTTTAAACAAGAAGTTTGTTATTCAGGATATACTTCTCTGAGGTGCAGGCCAAAACCAGTGGGCTATGGCTGATCAAGTTTGCAGATGACTGCAAGCTGGACACTGTCATCAATTCCCCAAGTGATGTGGATATCCTCCAGGAGGGTCTCACCCAAACAAATGACTGGTGCCAGAAATATGGCCTCAAGCTGAATGCCAAAAAATGCATCTTCATCCTCTTTGAGGAGAGTGACATCCCCACATAGTATCACATTAATAACAATGTCCTAAGTACACAATCAGTAGTGAGGGATTTGGGCACCCAGGATGATAGCAACCTGACTTTTGAACAACATGTTGCTTCTGTTGTATGGAAAGCTTTCTGCCTGGCCAACCTCCTAAGTAAAGGTATCTCATTCAGGGACAAAGTGGTCATAATGTCCCTGTATTCTTTCCTTATAAGGTCAATTATTGAATACAATGCCCCCTTCAGTATGTACCTCGCAAAGCACATGCAGCAGCTGGAGAGACCACAAAGGTTCTTCACCAGGCAAATCCAGGGCCTCAAACATCTACCTTACACAGACAGGCTAAAAGCCCTGTTCCTCTACTCAGTTTCTTACAGACTCCTCAGAGGTGACCTCTGTTTGGCATACAAAGCAATCTCTGACCCCGCCTTGATGGGACTGCTGCATATCTGCAAGTCAAGCTCCACTCGAGCAATCCATACACATGACCTCAACCTGGTATGTGATATCAATAGGACTTGGTAGGACAGATTTGTGTCCCATAGACTCCCCCATCTGTGGATTGACTCCCTCTCCACGTCAAGCAGAGTACCTCATTATCCCTTTTTAAGCGCAACCTGGATAACTGGATGAGAAACAGAAAATATACCCCTGGGATTCCATCTGTGTCCCTGCTGGGTGCTGACTTGTCTAAACATGGGGTAAACTCTTGGCTAGGCCTATAAGGGCCTCAGGGCCAATAGCCTAGTAATCTCCTATGGTCCTATGATCCTATGATTAAACCATCACTTAGGACATAGGAAATCATACATTTATATAAATGAATACAAAACACACCAACACAATCCTAGTTGCAAGCATTTTACATTACAAACCATACTGACACACTCCCAGTTACAAACATTATGCGTCACATATAATCTACCCATTCTTTTTCAATCAAATATTATGTAGGTGGATTAAACACTTTAAATTGGCTGTAGGTGCAAATGGCTGTAAGAATGAACTTCTGTGGCAGGGCTAGCCATCTGGTGGTGTAAACCTTGGCTTGAGATGATTGTCACTGCTAAAGTGACACCCTGACCCCATGTGCAAAAATGGAAAAAGGGATTGAGGATGGATGGTTACCAACCTATATTCTTTCTTAGCCTGATCCACCTTTTCTATCCCCAACTTTTTCCTTTACTCCTTATTTCTATTGATGACTTTCTGGACATCTGTGTTCCACCACCAGCTTTTCTTATGTACCTTTTTCCATATCTGACTTGGCTGCTTATCTGTTCTATAGTCCTCATATGCCCTGTTTTGAGGCACTGCCATTCTTACATGACTCCACCTATTTCCTCTTTCTTCTGAGTTGCTAGGGCCTGGAGTATTTCCTTGAATTATTAAGCTTCCTCTGTAGTCAGCTTGTAGGTGTTCAGCATAGTCTCTGTTGAACTTCTCTGACAACTGCTTGCACCTGATTGTGGCAACCAGTGGTTTATGCTGTGGGCTGACTGTTTCATTGGGGATGACTTTGCAACTACTGATTCTACCCCAATTCCCTTTCCTTACTAGGTGGAAGTCTATTTGAGTTTCATTTTGGCTAGTCTTCAATGTGATCCCATAACTGTCTCTCTTGCTGAACCATGTGCTGGCCACCACCAAGCTATTTGCCAGACAGAAGTCTAGAATGGACTGTTGACCTGACTGTTATTCCTGTTGACCAACGCATGTGGGTCTGGACAGTATTCATATCCTATTCTGTCTGTCCCTATATATGCATTCAGGTCCTCCATTATCAAACCAATTCATGTTGTCCTACAACTGTTGTCTGAATGCACTCTTTTCCTTGCAATCACAAACCTGATATATGGCATATGCTGAGATTAGAGTACTGCCTTATACTTACACTGGAGTCTGACTGCCATGAGTCTGTAGTTAATTCTGATGACATCACATACTGTGTTCTGAAGCCTCTTCCTCACCACAGTTCTCACACTATTTCTAATCTGTCCTTCTCCTGAGTAGTAGATACTGAATCTCAAGCTAGGTTGCTTTGCTGTATTGCCCTTCCATCTTGTTTTCCAGACATAGAGGCTGTTCAGTCTCCTCCTTACCATGATGTCATCAGCTTCCAAGCTGCATTCTGTCATTGAACCTATATTTAGTGTAGCAATCCTTAGTTCATGTTTGGCAAATTGATTGTCTTTTTAGGTTCAACTTTCCCTCAACAAAACCATCTCTAGTAAGGACACAGTTTCCATAATGGTTAAAGTCTTCTCTTCCCATGCACAAGGAAGAAAGTTTGATCCTAACCTCTGACCAATGCCTGCATGGGGTTTGAATGTTCTTGCTGTACCTCTGTGTAGGATCATCCCAAAACATGCTGTCTGTATCCACCTAAGAATACAGTCATGAGCAATCACACAGAATCTGGTAGGTGCCTTTCTTGGGAACAGCTGTAAAACAAACATGTAGAGCCCCAGCAGGTCAACTGCAATAATCTTTACTGGTGTTTCTAATACCTCGGCTATTGCCTTCAAGGAATGATTTACCACAAAGCAGTGAAATTTACATATAAAAAAATTATCACATCAAACTTAATTATCCAGTCACAGTGTTCTATTGTTTCCACACACAATTAAATCATTATTTCAACTCCTGTGCGCTGTTACCAAAATATTTGATACTAAATATATAAGTACACAATTTCAAATACAAAAAAATGCTACAAAACGTTTTACACATTAAAATTTACTTCTAAATTTATACCATTTGGTTGCAAAGTTTTATAATTTATAAAAAAAAATAATTTCTATTTGTAATAATTTATACAAAAATTCATTACCCAAACAATTCTGCAGCCTAGCTAACACACTAAAGAAAAAAATACTAACTGAAACTGTGGGTGCTAAGTGAAAATGGTGGGCCACGGGACTGTCCAAATTACCATTCCTTATGTCTCCCAAATTATCTAAAACTCGTATTTTCACCATCCTTTTGTTTGTCCCACATACCACTTTGTGGGCACACAACCACAACCCAAAATGTATATTACCCCATATCTCCTCCCATTTGTATACCCACCATTTAAATTCTTAATTCTCTCACAGACCTTACATCTGCCACAGGGGTAAGACCCCACATTACCATTTTCCATTCAGTGCTTCTTTGAATTCAAGATCTCTTTTAAATTCAAAAATCTCCCATAGGAGAAAATCACCCTTTTTGAAAAAAACCTGACTTAAAACATCATCCTGACTAATGATAGGCCACAAATTATTGACTACATTTTAACATGTCAGAAAAGGGAGAAAATCTACTGATGAAATAAATTTCACCTTCACATTCTTTGATTGCCTGCCCAACTCATCCAAATTCACCCAACATTCCACCTTGTCATTCAAAAGAAAGGGACGCCTACCAACTGTGCTTTTGACTCCTCAAACCTTAGCTTCAGCTTCACCTATTACCTCAGAAGAATACTCCCAACTCAACAGCTTTTCCCTAACCTTGCCAGACTTATTCACCAACTGTAATTTTTCAGACGTATTATTAAATATACGTTTGAATTCACCGTAAGGCAAGGAGTTCAAAAGGTGCAGGGGATGCATGCTATTAGCATGAAGGAAATTATTCACAGCTGTACTTTTGCAATAAGGTCTAAACTGAACACTATTATCCATTCCCACCTACATTTCAATATCAAGAAATTGCATCACTTGTTTATGCATCCTGTATGGATGAATGTGGATCAAATACTGCATGTTGTCTCACACATCTAGTCACTCAATTGTATAAAATTGGCTCTAAGTGATTTAGTGAAGTTTGACTAATGTGACCAAAAATGGTCATGGGTGTTTGCTGGTGATAAGTGAGCTAAGGACCCAGCCTACTCCAGGCAACACTTAAGACCCAAGTTAAAAGTAGTGAGGAGCCCATATGCATCTATTGGCCAGTGTGTGCCACTCATAAAGATCAGCAGCCCTAGGTCAATAACAAATATTGGTGGCTAGTATCTATTTGTCCAGCTTGGGTTATCTGGGATTTAATTAGGAAAATACTGGTTTAAATAAGAACAAAAACTCATAAATACATTGGCTATTTATATTCAGAAACATTAATAATTTATTTACCTATGTTAACAAGTTTCGCCTAACAGAGCAGGGACATTTCCAGCAGTGACTGGGAAAGAACATTTCTATCTAAGTTAACAGAATATTCTGATAAGTATACATCAAATTTTAAGACATGCACAAGTTAAGAATGTATTCTTTAATACGTGAAAAGATGAATTATATAATGTTAGACCTATTTGCAAGAAAACATTTGTAGATATATAATTTCTTAGATATAGAATAACAAATATTTTTACTCTGGCATTAGTACAAGTTTTTCTTGATTAAGACTAACTTTACAGGGCAACTAATGCATGCGATGCTATTGAATAAATGGCCTTGAAATTTTAATGGTTTTTGTAAGAGTTATGTATCTTAACAGGTATAGGGTACTTAAGAAGTCACACTTCCATAAGGTTGTGAGTAATAATTATATTTGTAAGATGAAGTTAGATATTTGTAAGCTGTTAGATATGCAATCCTAAGCAGATGCAGGATTTGTCTCGATGGCAGTAAGTCTTACAAACATTGGCTGTGTACAAAGTATAAAGGCCGTCTAATTGACTATTAATCAACTTTATTATGTTTGATAGCTTCAGAGGGATCAACCTCAATTCTCTTTGATGTATATGCTATTAAAGGAGTAATTGTCTTTCTAGCCAATTTTAGGGAGAGTGTAGTGTTTGTGTTTTTTCTTTACTGCAATGAAATTAATGTTTTAAAAGTTCAGTGTACTTGAGATTTTGTTTCCTTCAGAATGCTTAAATGGGTTTTGCTGCAGATTCTGTTTGCACATTTAGTGTTTTATTATTATAATTACTATTATTATTAATACACTCCCCCATTTAGTAGGTTGCAATGTGAGGAGACAAAGAACAAGGAACATGCGTGTATGCATGTGTGCATGTATGTGCGTGTATACGTGTGTGCGCATGTGTGTGCATGTGCGTGTGCGTGTGTGTGTGTGTGTGTGTGTGTGTGTGTGTGTGTGTGTGTGTGTGTGTGTGTGTGCGTGTGTGTGTGTGTGTGTGTGTGTGTGTGTGTGTAGTTGTTCAGCTCAATTGATCAATTAGGAAGCATTTAGCACAGGATAAGTGAGGTAGTAACATTAGTATACACAACTTTGTTGGTCTGTATTCTTGTTTTACTTTTGATAAAGGTAAGTTCATTAAGAATCCACAAAGGCCTTTTTGACTTAAATATGCTGTATAAATTTCAAAATGTTGTGTCTTTATAGTACAGAGTTTGCTCAGTCTTCAGTCTCAGTGTTTCATGATCATTTTCATATCTCTGTTTAGTATGGGAACTGCAATATTTTTTCATAATTTTGGTGCAGTAGGTTGAATGAGTTATTAAGTTTATGAAGATATTGCTGAAGTGCTAAATTGCATTGTCAAATTCGTACTTCTTGAGGGTTGGTTCAGTTTATATTATGGAAGAGTTAGGGGCAATTACACTGAATTTTGATTTTTCTTACTATGATATAAATTATGTTTATCATGTTATAAGTGATTCTTTATACCACAGATAGGAGTATGGTCACTTACGAAGGCAACTGTAATGCCAGCATAAAAAAAATCTAGAATTGTGATAGTATATCATTTCAGAAGTTTTATTTTTGATGGACATAATATTACTTTGTATACTGTTGATGATTAGTTAGCTAAGGTTAAACATAGCCTGCTGTGGGAAAGATAGATTGTATGGAAAATAGTTGTAGACCAATCTATATTGAGGCCTCCTAAAAGAATTCTGTCTCTTTAGAATCCAGAATAAACAGTCCTCAGCACTGGTTTCAAGAGATATAGGTAGGGCAAGTATTGCTACTGTTGTTACTGATTTAATTATGATAAGACATTCGTATCGATT
>NC_056727.1:80251896-80296896 GCF_019279795.1 Protopterus annectens | reverse complement strand
AATATGGATGGACAAGTTCCTACACTTTCTCTGCCACTTTGGTTGATATGGTCATCCTGAGACAGTGTAGCAACTGCCTCATGTACACGGACAACCCTCTAATACTACCACCTAGAAACACAATTTGTGGGAGATGCAAATACATCAAGCACCTAGTGTCATTTCTCCCTCCCCCACAAACCCATATATCTGGCACTGAGAATGTTGGAAACATGAACATCACACCTCAAACACCACCCATGACTACACAACACACTCCCACATATGTGGAGGCCCTCAACAAAAGCATACCCAAACAAAACAGACCTCTGAAGCATAAATGTATGCAAACTCCATTGCCACCACACCACTCACCACATAGGTTCATAGGTTCATAGGTTCATACGAGGCTATCTGTCCTAGGGCATTTATAAGCCTAGCCAGAGTGTGTTTGGCTTTCGCCACCCATTTTAAATTAATTTTGCTATGCCCTTTTTCGAGGTTAGTATACTGTGCCTCTGTCTAACAGTGACACAGAAGTGATACCCAGGGTAAACCTACGATCTCCCATCCACTCATCAAGATTCCTCTTGAAGAGAGTCAATGAGGGACTCTGCCTAACCTGGACTGGGATTTTATTCCAGAGTGAAGGGAGCCTCTGGGTTATGAATCTGTCCCTCCAGCATGTCCTATTTATTTCAGTGCTGAGGTTCAAGTCTCTCGAGCGCGTGGCTCGATGGGATTTGGATTTTCTGAGGTGCAGCATGTCCATTAATTTCGGGTTGGACATGGCTTTATATGTCAGGCACAGATCGCCTCTGAGCAGGCGGTATGCCACTGAGTAGAGCTGGAGTTCCTTTAACCGGGCAGCATATGGCATCTGTTTGAGCCCTTTGATCCTCTTGGTGAGGTACTTTTGGGGTCTTTCCAGTTGCTGCAGGTGTTTGGTAAGGTACATCCCAAAAGGAGCATTGTACTCAATTATGGGCCTGATGAGGGATGAATAAAGAGGCACGATGACCTCCCTTGATCTAGATGTGAATCCCTTCATGATTAGGTGGGCTATATAAAATGTTTTTCTAACCACTTTGGCCACGTAGTTGTCAAATGAGAGATTGCTATCAACTTGGGTCCCCAGGTCCCTAATTACTTCTTCTGTACTTATTGGATTACCACCTATGTGGTAATTTGTGGGCACTTTGTTTTTGCCAAAGGGGATGAATATACACATTTTGGCATTTAGCTTGAGGCCATGGCTCTGGCACCAGTTGTCTGTTTCTATGAGGCCCTTTTGGAGGATGCTTGTGTCGGCTGGAGAGACGATTATGGTGCCCAGTTTGCAGTCATCTGTGAACTTGGTCAGCCACAGTCCTTCCGTGTTGGCCTGTACCTCCGAGAAATATATACCGAACAAGAGAGGTCCCAGGACTGAGCCTTTTGGGATGCCACTTGTAACTGGTTTGGAGTCGGACATGGCTCCAGCAATTCTAACCATGTGGGTTCTGTCCTTGAGCCAGTTTGCAATCCATCTAGTGACATAGGGGTTTATATTTAAGCTGGTGAGCTTATCTATAATGCCTGAGTGGGGTATTGTATCGAAGGCTTTTGCGAGGTCCAGGTAGGCTGTGTGGACCACCTTCCCCTTGTCAATGGCCTTGGTGACTGTTTCAAAGAAATCGACCAGGTTTAAGAGGCAGGATCTGCCCTTAACAAAGCCAAACTGGGTAGGATCCAGTGTCTGTAGGTCCCCAATATCTTTATTTATGAGGTCCATGATGATCCTTTCCATAGCTTTGCAGACCAAGCTAGTCAGGTTTATGGGGCGATAGTTTCCAGGATCCGTTGAGGCACCACCTTTTTGGAGAGGGACCACTGTTGCTGTATGCCATTCTTTGGGTACATATCCTGTAGTAAGGCTGAGATTAAACAGTAGTTTTATGTTTGGGTTTAGCTCTTCTTGGAGTTCATGTAGGACGCAGCCCGGGACACCGTCTGGTCCCATTGATGCTGTGTTTTTTGCTTTGGAGAGGGCGGCTCTTACCTGAGCATTTGATATGTCAGGGGGGCAGCACTCTGCTGGGATAGATATTTGCCCTTTTGGTGGGGAGGGGGGGGTTTGCGCTGAACCTGTCAGCTAGCATGTTGGCAATGTCTGTGGGTTCGGTGTATTTTTTGTCATTTTGGACTAATTCTGAGCATATCTGGGAATTCCCACCGAGGTTACTAACATAACTAAAGAAAGCCTTGTGATCATCCTTAGTGTCCTGTGCAATTTTTCTCTCGAAGCTGGCCTTAGACGATTTGATGAGTGCCCGTAGTTTTTTGCTAATACTGATCAGAGATGCCTTCTCTTTTTGGGATTTTGCTCTATCATGTAGTAGCTTTCTCCTTCTATTGTATAGTTTGTTTATGGCTGGGGTCCACCAGACAGGACGTCTGCCTATGGAGGACTAGGTCTTGGTTTTATTTGGGATTGCATGATCCATGCATTCCTGAAGGTGTTCATAGAATGCAGTTTTAAAGGATTCTGCGGTCTGGGCCGTATTTTCCACAGGCCCGGGGGCTTTGAAGGATTCCACCTTGGTTTTGAGGAGTGTGAAATTTGCTTTAGAGAAGTTTTTCACTGTGGTTTTCTGGGCAGGGGGTGGGGTTGGGGTGTGAATATCCAGTGAGATTAGTTTATGGTCTGATCTTACCAGTGAGGGATACACTTCTGGTCTGCAGCATAAAGTCCCCATGTTGGTGATGATCAGGTCCAGTATGTTTTCCCCTCTTGTGGGAGTGGTAACAAGTTGTTCCATAGCATTTGAGTTTATAAATTCTAGGAACCTTTGGGCTAGGGTGTTGGAGCTAGAGTAATGCTCCCAGTCTATGTTTGGGTAGTTGAAGTCGCCCAATATAATGGTGTTTGGAGAGACCTTCATATTTTCCAGTGTTCTCAGGAAGGCTGAGTGGGGTTCCTGGGTTTGGGAGGGTGGTCTGTAGCAGGCTATAAACTGGAAGACAGTTTTACCCACTGTTAGTTGCACATGGATAGTCTCTGATGCTTCGTGCTGTGCCACCAACCTGGAGGTGTGGGTATCTTTGACGAATATTGATACTCCCCCTCCTTTTGTGGTTCGGTCCAAGTTTTTGGGCTGAAAAGCATGGTATGAGGTATAACCTGGTAGTGCTGGGGTGCTCTCGGGAGCCTTGAACCAGGTTTCTGTTACTGCACAGATATCGATGTTCTCCATGCTAAGGAGAGTTTTGAGTGCGTGCATCTTGAGTTTTAGACTTCTGGCGTTGAGTAGCATTACTGTTAGTTTCTTATCCCTTGTGATACCTATGGAGGTGGGTTTGTCTTTTGAGACTTGCCTAAAAAAGGCACTATGGGGGTAGCAAGAGCCTTTGCCAATATCCAAAAGCCCATGGGTGACAGGTGCAAATCGTCCCTAGCGAAGCATCATGGCTTGTCGAGCATGTCATCCCGGGCTGACAGGCATTGGATCCCCTTTGAATGACACCAATACTTAAGCCATTTGTTGAAATTGATCATCTTGTCTTCATATTGTGGCATCATTCTTGGTGAGGGTAAGATACTACTCAAGGTCAGAGTCATACCGGCCTGGGCTACATGCTCAGAGAGCTCCTCTATGTCTCTTTTCATGTAGTCCAGGGAGGTACGTCTCAGGTCATTCACATCAGCATGGACAATGACTGAGTCATATTTGTACTTGCCTTGGAGTGACCTGAGTGCTTGTATTATGTGGCGGATCCTAGCGCCCGACAGGCAGCTCACCGTGACCTTCTCCTTGTTCAGCCTGGTGAGCGGGACGTCAGTGTGCCTGACGATAGAGTCACCTATTACAAGTGTATCAGGTGTGTTGTTTAGCCTTAGGGGCTGTGACTGTTCGGCACACTGGCTTTGTGAGCTATGTGTTGCACGTGTTTTGTTTTGGGGTAGCGGTTGCTTGGGTGTCTGCTTCGGAGGTCTCTGCTGCTTAGGCAGATTTTTATTTAGAGCCTCCGAGTATGTTTTTGTGTGTTTATGTGTTTGGTTTGCTGTCATGGTAGGTCTATGTGAGACTGGAATTGTAGTGAGTGTGGTTTCCTTCTCTTCCTGACTGGTTACGCCAGTACTGAGTTGAGAGAGCTTAGCCTCCAGTTTGGCTATATGGTTGCATCTCTCACATGTGTTGGAATTTGTAGGGAGAAGGACAGGGTTGTCTGTGTACATGAGGCAGTTGTAACATTGCCTCAAGATTCCCAGATTCACCAGCTGGACCGGAGAGGAGATTGACAACTGACCTTTGGACATGCTAGAATAGTATTGGGAATTCCTTTATAATTGAAAAAAAGGGCCAATGGGGAACAAGGTACTCAAGGGGAGTTTGTGAGGGTGTAGTGCTTTTAATTTTTTAGTCCAGACACCTGTGTCTCACAGCCACTAAGGCCTAAATATAAACCCAACATATTAGTCATAGGAGACTCCACTGTGAAACACACAGATCTGCCCATCACCAGGCTGGATAAGGAGAAAGTCACAGTTAGTTGTTTGTCGTATGCTAGAATCTGCCATATCACCAATGCACTCAAGTCTCTCAACAGGTACTGTTATGACTCTGTCACAGTCCATGTTGGAGTGAATGACTTGAGACATATCTCCCTCTAGTATATGAAGAGAGACATGATCGAGCTCGCTGAGTATGTGTCCCAGGCAGGCATGTCCCCAGACTTAAGCAGCATTCTACCATCACCCAGAATGATGCCTCAATACAAACAGAAAATGATTGACTTTAACAACTGGCTTAGTTTCTGGTGTCATTCAAAGGGGATCCAGTACCTGACAGCCTTGGATGACATGATTGACAAGCCAAGATGCTTTGCCAGAGATGTCCTTCATCTGTCTCCCTTGGGCTTCAGGCTCCTGGGAATGGGTCTTGCCTCCCCCATAGTGCCTTTTTTAGACAGTGCTATGAGGTCAAAACTACCAACATGAAAATGTCATCAAAAAGCAGATTAAAGGTTATGCTGCTAAATGCTAGAAGTCTGAATATAAAACTGCACTCATTACAAGCATTCTTAACCCTGGAAGAATCTGACATTTGTGCAGTCACAGAAACCTGGTTCAAAGCTGTGGAGAACACCTCAGATGTCTGATGAAGTTTACTATTTTATGTAAACGAAGTGCTTCACAATTAAATAAGGCTTTTTATTTATTATTTTGGACTACCATAGTGTAATTTACACAGTTTGTTTAGTTCATATTTGTTTTTAGCACCCCAGCCATACCAGGTTACTCATCTTATCATTCATTCAGACACCAAGCGGTGCACAGCAAAACAAAAGGAGGTGGAGTTGCAATATATACATAAAAGACATATACACCTCTAGGCTGGTCAAACAGTATGATGCACATGAAATACTTCAGGTGCAATTAACAATTGACAAGACCCCTATTCAGATCATAGCTAGCTATAGACCTCCAAATCTGACTCAAGATGCCCACTCCACCTATCTGGACTTCTTTGAATCTATCAAGATTCAACCCTTTACCCTAATCCTGGGTGACTTTAACTATCCAACCATAGATTGGAAGAAATACTCATGCCAAAACACAAATGCCCAGAGATTCCTTGATTTTGTCAATTCAAATGCCTTGGACCAGTTGGTTGACACCCCCACAAGAGGTGAAAATATCTGGGTCTTGGTATTAACCAACATGAGTAACCACTGTAGCAGCCCTACAGTGTCATCATCCCTGGTTAGATTTGACCACAAAGCAGTCACTTTCGAAGTCAGGATCTCTCCCAACCACCACCACCCCCCCCCCCCCACACACACAGCTAGGGTCAACAAGACAACTTCTCCAAAGCTGATTACATCCTCCTGAGGGAAGGTATAAACAACAGCTTCACAGCCCCCTCCCCCTCCACAGAAAGTGGCACATATGTCCAAACTTACACCAAAGTATTATAAGAGCATTTATATAGCTGTATGGAATCAGGAATACCAGATAGGATGAAACAATTCTCCTCAAGGAAGAGTAAACCTGTCTTGTGGACAGCTACAATAAATAAACTATATAATAAAAGGAAAAAAAACTGCTGTCCAGGACCAAGAAAGAGCAGGTGCCTAACTGGGAGCAATCTCTCCTTAGTCTGAGCAAGCAAACAGGACCACTAGTGAAATCCTCCAGAACAAACTTCAAGTCCAAACTGGCCACATCTACTAAAGACAATCATAAGGCTTTCTTCACATATGTCTGCAATCTTAAGGGAAGCACCCAGATCTGCTCAGAACTGCTGGTCAATGACATCACATATACAAACCATGTAGATATAGCCAAACTGCTGGAGACAGTTTCAGTGAAAACTTCACTCCTCTGTCCCTCCATCAGTAAAACAGGACATCCCTAGTACCTGATCCCCTCCCTTATCTCTAGGGAACAAGTCATCAGTGCCCTCTCAAAGGCAAAAAATACATCCTCCATGGGATCTGATAACATCCCAGGCTGAATCCTACATGAACTTAGTCAGGAACTTGCAGCACCATTAGGCATCCTATTCAACCAAAGCCTGAGTACCGGCTTCATCCCAGCCAAGTGGAGTACAGCTACTGTCATCCCTTTACACAAAGGTAGAGCATCCACTGATTCAGGAAATTATAGACCCATCAGCCTAACTAGCCTGATCTGCAAGGCCATGGAGTAGGTTATCATGGACCTCATTGACAAGGACATTGGCATGCCCCAGATACTTGATCCCACACAGTTTGTTTTTTTTTCAAGTGGAGGTCATACCTGTTAAATTTGGTCGACTTCTTCGAGACCATCACCAAGGCCATAGATGAGGGGAAGATAGTGCACACCACCTACCTTGACCTGGCTAAGGCCTTCAATACTATTCCGCACTCAGGTATAATAGATAAACTCTCACATCTAGGCATCAATCCATATGTTACCAAATGGGTAGCAAACTGGCTCACTGATAGAACGCACCTAGTCAAAATAGGGGATGCCACCGCAAGTAGTGGACCTGTAACAAGAGGTGTACCCCAGGGATCAGTCTTGGGGCCTTTGCTGTTTGGGATATACTTCTCAGAGGTGCAGGCCAAATCTAGTGGGTTATGGCTGACCAAGTTTGCAGATGACTGCAAGGTGGGTGCTGTCATCAATTCCCCTAGTGATGCGGACATCCTCCAAGAGGGTCTCACCAAAACAAATCACTAGTTACAGAAGCATGGCCTCAAACTGAATGCCAAAAAATACATCATTATCCCTTCGGGGGAGAATGATGTCTCCACAAATTATCACATTGATAATAAGGCACTAAGCATGCAATCAGTTGTGAGGGACTTGGGAACCCAGGTTGACAGCAAACTGACCTTTGACCACCATATTGCCTCCATTGTACAGAAAGCTTTCTGTATGGCTCACTTAATTAGTAAGGGTATCTTATCCAGGGACAATATGGTGATAACATCCCTGTATTCTTCCCTTATAAGACTGATTATTGAATACAATCCCTCTTTCGGCGTGTACCTTACAAAGCACATGCAGCAGCTGTAGAGACCACAGAGATTCCTCACCCAGAGAATCCAGGGCCTCAAACATCTACCCTACACAGATAGACAAAAAGCCCTGTCCCTCTACTCAGTCTCCTACAGACTCCTCAGAGGAGACCTCTGTTTTAAATACAAAGCAATTTCAGACGCCGTCCTGATGGGACTGCTCCACTTGAGTAACCCACATGCGAGACCTCAACCTGGTCTGTGACATCAATAGAACTTGTTGGCAGGACAGATTTGTGTTCCAGAGACTCCCCCTTTTGTGGAATACACTCTTTCTCCATTTAAAGCCGAGTACCTCATTCAATCTTTCTAAGCGCAACCTGGATAATTGGATGGGGAACAGAAAATACACCCATGGGATTCCACCTATGTCCCTGATGGACAGTGGCATAGGGTGCTGACTTGTTGGAACATGGGCTAAACCTTTGTCTAGGCTTGTAGGGGCCTCAGGGCCAATAGCACAGTAACTTCCTATGATCCTATGATCCTATTACTGGAAGTAGCTCATTAACAGCTTATTGCCTTAATCCTCTGGATCAACTTCTGGACATGACACTTATGACAACTAACAGAAATAGAAACATGCAGAATGTCCTAATACTGAAATCAGTATGAAAGCCTGGACATACTGCCTGTGAACTTTAGATACAATAAAACACACAATTTCACTGTTTGTTGTAATGGGCAAGCCCCTCAGCACTCACATATAGGTGGCTTGCATTCTCCACACCCCTGCAATTATATTATACTAAATGTGAGAGCACAACAGTGTGCAAAAAAAAAATGCTTCTCCAGAAACTGATCACTGTGCAATCTTGTTATATATACCAATTATGAGATCACACTACAGTGGAGAAAAGGGCATATTCCCCAATCCCTACTGTAGAGTGATGTCATAATGGCAAAGCCAGTACATTTTGATCAGCTGATATTTGATCAACTGTATGGTCTCTGTCAACTATCGACAACATTACCACATACACAGACACACACACACACACACACACACACACACACACACACACACACACATATATATATATATATATATATATATATATATATGTATGATTCTATAATAAAAGTTTGAAAGCTCAAAATAGAAAAGAGAATTGCAAATTTTCAGACAAAAAAGAGCAAATCACAAAACATGGAATATTTATTTTCAACTAAAAAAGTCCTATATGTGTAACCCTGGTTAGAAAACTGAGATCAAGTGCTGTTGTTATAGTGGTACTGTTAGGGAAAGGGTTGTTAATAATATAATGTGAAGGATTAGGGTGAGGAAAAGAGCTAGGGTTATGGTCATAGTTAAGGTCAGCACATATAATTAAGATGAGCAGGGGACTATGGCTCCCTGTACCACCTTACTCATTTGTGCTAACCCTAGCCATAGCCATAACCTTAATTCTGTCTCTGTTCCCAAAATCTATACATTACTTTACAAAAAGATATTTCCATAAGAGCACCACTACACAAGGCAAAAGGACATAGAATTAACACGCACAACAATGACTCTGGTCTCTTACCTCTCCCTAACTGTAACCTAACCTGCAGTGCTTTTAACATACACATCAATTGCTAGAAAACCACCCCTTTTTATTCAAACATTAATTTCCCTACATACTGCTAAGTACCAAGACTACACAAAACTAATTACAACCATATGTGATTCACACAAATGAGCCTTTACTCTTCTGTCCAGTGTCTATTTTTTACACCAACAAAAACTTTTCAGCATAATGAGAATATAAATATAGATATATCATCTATATATGTATATATATATATATATATATATATATATATATATATATATATATATATATATATATATACACACACACACACACACACACATATATATATATATATATATATATATATATATATATATATATATATAAGAGAGAGAGAGAGAAAGAAAAAAAAGATCATATAAAATCTTGCTAAAATATGCTTTTTATTTCATTATATACTCTTTCTGCCTCAAGGACAATTGTACATTGACTGCAGCTTTTATCTTTGTCAGATCTGTGAAACATCAGGCACAAATCTCCTGAAGTATCAAACTAGTCTAAGGAAAACCTTCAGTTGCCTCTTAGTAAATTGTACACTCATGTTTTATGGCCTCTATCTGTTAGTTGTGATCTTACCATAAACCTGACTTCAAGGTACCTTAATTACCTGTCTTCTACCAAACTTGGTTTACTCTTCTTAGCACTTACAGTCAAACCATTGTTTTTATAAGTATCTGTTCAATACCATTATTAGTACTAACCTATGAACCTATGAACCTAAACCTGCATGCCCTGTGGATTGTAACACAGCCTGCACTTTAGGTAAGCTTTCCAGTACTCTATGAATGACAGTATCCAACATGTATGCTGCAGGATATCGGGAGTGGGACATGTATGTGTTATTTATCAGCATCTGAAAGATGGTTGGGGCTCCATGCTGGTAAAATGACAACAATGTGTATCAAAATTGACCATCAGGGTAGCAATATCCCTGTTGGAGTCAATAGATCAACAGGAAACCTGCATTCATTGGCTGTTGAAATATCAGTAGACTGTGGGCTCTATTCCCATAAATGGCATTTAAATTAGTGTTCCAGTTCTGACACTGTAATGCAACATAAAGGGGGTGCTGCTGTCCTGAATGTGCTGTCCCCTGGAAGAGACATTAAACTGTGGCCTCATCAGCTTGAGTTAGAAGTTGCTCAAGTGGATGTAAAAGTTCCCATGGCACTTAATGAAAATTCTAGGGGCTTTAATTAAATAAACAAACATAATATATATCTATATATATATATATATATATATATATATATATATATATATATATATATATATACACACACACACACACACACACACACACACACACACACACACACACACACACACCAAGAAAATAAACAAACAAAAAAAATCCACCAGTTCATGGATTTCTTCCTTCTTTTCTCCATAGTCATTTCTTTATTCATCCAAGAATCAGTTGAATCCCACATTTTATAGTATACGAATTCCACACATCTAATAGAAATCAAAGCTGGTGGCTAGCTCTTTTGGAAATAAAACTGCTAGCTTAAAAACCAACAAACATCCAGCAAGCCTAAAATAAATTAAAAAAAATATTGATCACATTCATCCTCCAATCAGAATAAGTAAAAATCAATCACCTGGCACTTTTATACCAATAAAATGGCATACGACAAGTTGCATAATAATCTTCTAACTAATTCATTAACATTATGCATTCATTAATTATAAATTGTAGTTTATGTTTCCAAATGATAGATATTGAAACTGATTCTTTCAAACATTGTAAACTCCCTGCATTTAATAGACTTTACCAAATAAGTTCCTTAAATTCTAGGGTATTCTCCCAATTAACTGCTAAAATTCATGTGCACAGTTTCAAGTACATTTCTTAAAACTCGTGTGAAATAATGAAGATCTAAGCACTGCATTGTTCTATCTTGTTTTACCGTGGCATAGTAATGCTCATAGATGCAATATAATATGCCTTACAAGTTAAATATTAAATAATAAGCCATCATATTTGGCCCTTCATGTGTATATCTGTAGTATTTATAATACTATATCCTATTACCTGAAAACGTTCATATGAAGAAAAAAAAAAAAATGGCAACTTATCCTTGTGTTTTTAACATTAAAAATACTTCAGTTGCACCCAACTTTTGCTCCAAATTATTTCAGGCCAATTTCCAGTTTTTAGTCATAATTTTCTTAACAGAGGTTTTGTATTTGTTATATCTTTAAACCATTGTTTTTATAAGTATTTGTTCAATATCATTATTAGGTACATGGGGATGATCTACAAATAGGTTCAAACTCAGTTCTACCGTTTAAAATATCTGAAACGATCTGCTGCAAGAGAGAAAACCTTATTGAATTTCCTCTATTGTGAAACATCTGCAGAAAAAAATATCATCTCAAGAATGAATCTGTAGTGAAGTGATATTAGCCTTAGCAACCTAAGCAATTGTCCTTTAACTAAATTCTTTTTCATGTTGAAAAGATGATTACTACAAAAATGTAAATAATCATTAAAAATGTAAGTTTATGGCAAACATAGTTTCAAAACTCCCCTTCTAAAAATCTTGCAAAGTTTAACTTGCAAAAAGGTTATGGATTCCTGTGATTTAATATAAGCAAATTAAAAAAATGTGTCATCCTGTTACTCAAATAAATAAACAAACAAACAAACAAAAAATCTACTACTAATTCCCCATTCAGTACCAGCTCACAAAATCACCCAAGAAATGCCAATGTGATTTTAATCTATAATTGAACCTAGAATGAAAAAAATAGACTTTTTCACTAACACAAAATTAAGTTGGCAAACATTGATGCACATATTGTTACCACAGCAAACGTTCATGCATGTTTTCTTAACTTTCATATTAAAAAGTTGTTATTCAAAACTGTGTCTATGTAAGTATACATACTCCAAAATTGAAAGATCTTAATTTGTAAAGTAATAGCAGAGAATCTCGTTACTAGTTTATCCCAATATGGGATCATTATGAACAAATCTTGATGTTCAGATGTAACACAAAATCCTAAATCCAACAATTATCATGTTTGTTATCCAGAAAGTGTCAGGCACCTTTAATATGTAAGGAAATAATGAAAATTTCCGTTTAATTTCTTGTCAATCAAAACCGGCAGTTGTACAGTTTTTGACCAGGCTACAGCAATAATTGGTCAAGGTAGATCAGAAAAGTCTTTGTGTGCCATGTTTTCTTATCATTTCGAAAGAACACAAACAACCTACTATCTAGCCTATATTTTGGGTCTATATTAGAACATTGAAGTTTCAAAAATTCGAATGTTCTAATATCGAACCCTATTCAGCGAAAGCTGAAAACATCGAACATACAGAACAGCAAATTTTTTCTTAGGGAAATATTCGCTATTCCAAAACACATACACACAACACAAGCACACCAAACAAACATCAATCCACACACATGCACCTAAAATCTTACACCTAACCCTACACTAAACTATAAACACACCACTAACTGTCCACTTACCTTAACCCAAACCTTAACCCTAATGTTTGTCACTATCACACACTGACTTACCTTGCCCTAACCCTCACGTCCACACAATCACACATTTACCTGACCTGCGCCCTAACCCTAACTCACATAACCCGCCCTAACCATCACGTCCACACAATCGCGCACACACACACACACACACACACACACACACACACACACACACACACACACACACACACACACACACACACACACACACCTAACCCGCACCCTAACCCTACCTAACCTAACCCTCACTCAATCGCACACTTACCTGAACCCGACCCGTAACTTTCCACGTAAGTGCTGAAAATACTGAAGCAACAGAAACAGACAATCGAATTCTTTCCCTAGGAAAAAAATTGGTTTTCTGTTGCTTCGATATTTTCAGCTTTCGCTGAATAGGGTTCAATATTAGAACATTCAAAGTTTTGAAACTTCGATGTTCTAATATAGACCCTATATTTTAACAATAATTATTCTAATAAAAAAAATATTTTGTTGTAGGTCATGCCCATTTCATTTGTGGAAATATTTTGATAGAAGCCATTTATTTTATTTATTTTTTTATTTTATTTTACATTTGTTGACCGGAAAAGTCCACTGGACACAGGTCCTTTTTCAGTGGCGATCCAGGGAGAAAAGCTCCACAACTAAGGAACAAGTACAATAAAAGTAGATACAAATTAAAATTCAATTAACATAGACAATAATGTTACATCAATGAAAACCAAGCAATTACAGTTTGAGCTTAGTATGATTTGGCAAGGAAAATATACACCACAGAGTTGGGGAAGGTGTGATAGTGAGATAAACAGTTGGTTGTAAGGTATATGTAAAGAAGCAGGTAGGTTATAGTAAGTACCGATCTGAGGTTAGAGGTGTATTTCAAGTATAGTGTATTGAGTGTTGCAGAATATTTAGTGTTGCAGGAAGAGGTGAGACCAATGAGAAGGGTAGGATTAGCAGTTAGGTAGGTTGGTAGATGCAGTAGTTTAGTTAGCTTTATAACTAAACTAATGTCTAAACTAGATGTCATCATCTAACAAGTTCCTAAACATCTTATTTGAACAATCAGTTGCATTCATCAATACAAATCCTCAAACTTTTTCAGGTTTCAAAATATACAAAGACTTGTTATTGGAAATATCATCTGATAAATATTTTTCATGTGTTGATAAATTAAAGAATTTTGATTAGATTTTATGTTTTGACAAGACCTCATGACAGGTTTCAGTATTCTATCAAACAGTAGAAATTAAGTATGAGTGGGTAGATTAAATGTCGATTTTTGATAGATGTTTTAAGGAATTTAAATGGTTTTAAGAGACCAAGTGTTTTTTGTCCAAGTTTCAATGCCTCTGTTGAATCTTTCTTAAAGATGTGTGAGTGAGATTTGCACACTAGTTTTAATCGTAAGGATACATCAAAATTTTATAATATGATGAAGGATGAACTTACTGCATTGACTGAACTTGAGGAGAATGATAATATACAGATACACCCTGCTGATAAAGGTGGGACAATTGTGATTTTAGACTGGCCAACTTATGCTAACAAGATGTTTATGATGCTTTCTGATCCCGAAGTGTACTTGTATATTACCACTTCTATGGTTAATAGAATGGTTAGTCATGTGCACAGTGAATTTTATGATTTGCTAATGAATAGGCTTGTAGACTATGATTTATACCTATATTTGTTTGTTGAGAAACCTCTATTACCTGTCATTCATGGGCTTCCAAAGGTTCACAAAAATATGACTGACCCTCCTTTGCAACCTATTGTCTCAGGAACAGGTCGGTTAACTGAACCTTTGTCTATATTTGTTGAACATTATCTAGGTTGTTGAATTTGTCAGATTATATCTTCATAGACATAGTATATTTTCTAATGATAAAATACATTTAATTTGTTCATTCTTAGATTTAGTTTTAGAGAATAATGCATTTATGTTTGTTGACTCTGTTTATTTACAATAACCAATAGCTACACCAATCTGGTTATGGCTTATTGGGAGGAACAGTTTGTCTTGAGTTCTCAAAGATTTTCGACATATATAAAATTTTTAAAGCAATTTGTCAATGACATTTTTTGCTATGGGATGGACCGGTCGAATTTATTGATCAATTTGTGTATTATCTTGAGAGAATGACAGAGTTTTTGAGATTTATCCTGAAGGTAGCTTTTGATGCCATAGACTTCTTAGATGTTCACTTGATCAAAGTGGATGGGACCCTTGAGAACAGGTTGCATAGAAAGGATTGTTGGCGTTATAATCTCTTGCATCGTACTAGCATGCATCCCACTCGTGTTTATTGCAACATACCTAGGAGTCAAGCATTGAGAATTTCTAAGCTGCATTCAGAAGATAAGAGGTTTGATGAAACTTTACATGAGATGATGGATGGTTTTGTTGCTAGGTGATATTTGAGGTGTGAATTGAGTAGTTTAATAAATGATGTTGCTGAAGCATGTAAGGATACAGCCAGACCTTTTTTCTCTGAAAGAGTCCCTAGAGTTAAGAATTGTATTTGTAAACATGATAAGACTAGAGTGGTTTTGACCCATATTGATGATATAGAAAAGGATCTGTGAAATTCTGCATAAAAAACTGGCCTATTCTCTTATCAGATGATAAGACTGGTCAGGTAGTTGGCCCTTATCCTAATTTTTGTTTTAAAAATAGTCCCTATCTTAAACATCAGCTCTGTTATGGACCTAAGAGAAAGGATCCTATGTTTCTGATAGGGAGATGGGAATGTTCTCCTGTGGATCTTGTATGGCTTGTAGTCAAATATTGGGCATGGATACTTTTGTACATTCCATTAATGGGTAGTGGTTTATGTCTCATTTTTGTGCAGATTGTAATAGTAAGACCTTAGTCTACCTAGCTCATTGTAATTATTGTACATATTTGTATGTAGGAAAAACCAACCACATGCTTAAAGAATGTATTGTGGATCATATTCGATACATTAGGAATGGAAATCTTACTTAGGGCCTTGTATAGACATATTGTTGACTATAGTGACCATGATTTTAGTTTTCTAGTGTTACAGGTGATTGGTATGAACCCTAGAGGTGGTGATATTGTGAATAAAGTGGAGGTAGCTGGCGTTAGATGGGTTACTACCCTGCATGCACATAGGGATCCTGGTTTAAATGTGAATGTACCTTTAAAACCTCTGTTGAAAGCATGTAAATTAAGGCATTGATTGATTTATTAATTGTTTAATTGTTTAACTGTTGACTTCTGGTTTTAGTATATATAGGATGAGTTGTATGTGTTATAACATTTGAAAGCCTTTAAAAACCTATTCATAGCCATTCTTCACTAACTGAAATAGCAGTGCAGATACATTTTTTTCTTTAAGATTAGTTTCTACTGATATATAATTGATATATCATTCATTATTTCAAAAAAAAAGTATAAAATATTCTCCACTTGCTCTTATAAAAAAATACCAAAACACTTATATAAATCAGAGTCATCACTGATGCTAGTACAGAAATAAAAAAATGCAGACTTTTAGGCACCCATGATTGATTAACCCATTCTCTAAAATAATGATTATTTTGTTGCAGTGATTCAATTTGGTGAGTATTTTTAAGTATCTAATTTGTTGCTTAATACCTGGGTAATTATATGACTATTTTGATGATATAAACGTGTTAGCCATATGATATTTACTTATTCTCATAAAACCCAAGACCATTAATGTTTTGCTAAACATTTTCTGGCTCTAAGTAGCCCACACAGCACCGATTAAGATTTTATCCATGTTGCCTTTTGTTCTTTCATCATGCCATTATAATATCTATACATTACCATATACAAATTACATTTTTGAGAATATTCATATCTATATTCCCTCTGTAACTGTTCCCACACTTTGTAATTCCATTGCTTTGTAATAAAATATTCTTTAACAGCCTAATAATTATTCAAACATCTGTTTTACTTCATCTTCATCTATACTGCTAAATTCTTTAACATAAGCCTCCACAAAAAAAAAAAATAATAAAATAAAATAAAAAAAAAAATCAACTTCTTCTACTGCATTAAATATAAGCTGTCTATATGTTCTAGCATTATTTTACTAAACCACTTGTTAGACACATGGTTTCACATACTAACATCATTCCCTAATGTTTTCATGACATATTTTCCTATCCTTATTAATGGTCTCTGTCATTATACTCTAGTGTTTCAATTTTCATTTATTTGTTAAATTCCATAATATTATTAGATTTCTTGTTCCATTTTCCTAGTCTCATGCATGCTCAAAATTCTTTTATCTTTCCGATGTGACTTTTCCAACTATAATCTCTTTTTTTTAATAACTGTAGCCAGTACCCAATATAAATGCAACCATGACAACTGAGCAATAATATTTTTAAGCCCCAAAGCATTGTATTCTTTTTTACAATATAATATTATACTCTACAGAGAATGTAATTGTGATCTACAAATACCCCCCTCCCCAAAAAAAAAATTTTCAGTAATCCTTTTTTTTCTAAATACCTAAAGGAAAGTACTTCTATACGCTCAAATTTACCAAGAATATATCAGCATGATTCAAATTAACTATTTTAACATTGTTCATCTAAAATACACTCAACATATTTACAATGTGTATTACTTCTTCTAATACTGATTTCCACTGCTTATCACTCACCTCCCTTCATCTAAACCAAGCTCCCATTACAGTAATCTCATTTTCAGGAATTTTTTCACTGCAGTATTTATAACATCCTCAGACTCCTTATTCTTAACTTTGTTTAACAATAGTCCGTCCCTTATTAATTCTTTCTCCACCCTAACAACTTATTTTATCCATATTTTGTTCTTAGCAATTTGACTTAAATAAACTGCATATGCTACAAATATAAGATTTCTACCTCAGCTTCTCACCTCCCATGCTCTAATTATATTTGACTCCCTCTACATCATTGTACCACTAAATTCATTGTTAAAGAAAGTAAAGCACCACTGATGAGGCATCCTTCTTTAACACCTCTCATAGGTTCATAGGTAGGTATTAGGCTATCTGCCCGAAGGCATTCATAAGCCTAGCCAGAATGTGTTGGCTTTCACCTCCCCCTTTGATTAGTTCCCTGTGCCTCTGACCAGCAGAGCCACTGAAGTGATCCCGGGGTAAACTTTCTGTTTCCCATCCACTCGTCAAGGTTTCTTTTGAAGAGTGTTAGCGAGGAGCTCTGCCTAATGTAGATTGGAATCTTGTTCCAGAGCATGGGAAGTCTCTGGGACAGGAATCTATCCCTCCAGCACGTACTATTTATTGTTGTGGTGAGGTTTAGATCCCTAGAGCATGTGGCTCGAGGGGATAAGGTTTTCTTTAGGTGGAGCATGTCCATCAATTCTGGGTTGGACATGGCCTTGTATGTCAGGCAGAGATCACCTCTGAGTAGGCGGTATGCAACCAAGTACAGCTGGAGTTTCTTCAGTCGAGCTGCATAGGGCATCTGTTTGAGGTCAGTGATTCTCTTGGTGAGGTACTTCTGTGGTCTTTCCAGCTGTTGCAGGTATCTTGTAAGGTACATCCCAAATGGGCATTGTACTCTATAATGGGTCTGATGAGTGATGAGTAGAGGGGCACAATGACCTCTTTTGGTCTGGGTGTGCTTCGTTTTGTGATTAGGTGGGCCACATAGAAGGATTTTCTAACCACTTTGGCAATGTTATTATCAAAGGTGAGATTACTATCTACTTGGGTCCCCAGATCCTTTATTACATCTTCCGTATTTAGGGGACTATCACCTATGTGGTAGTTTGTGGGTACTTTGTTTTTTCCAAAGGGGATAACTATGCACTTTTTGGCATTTAGCTTGAGGCCATGATTTTGACACCAGGTATCCATGTCAGTGAGACCCTTATGGAGGATGTCTGTGTCAGCCAAAGAGTCAATTATAGCCCCTAGTTTGCAGTCATCTGCAAACTTGGTCAGCCATAGTCCTCCTGTGCTTGCCTGTACCTCTGAGAAGTATATGCCGAACAGGAGGGGTCCTAGAACTGAGCCCTGAGGAACGCCACTTGTAATCAGTTTAGAGTCAGACCTAGCTCCTGCAACTCTCACCATGTGGTTTCTGTCCATAAGCCAGTTGGCAACCCATCTTGTGATGCAGGGGTTTATGTTCAGGCTGGTGAGCTTGTCTATAATACCAGAATGGGGAATGGTGTCGAAGGCCTTTGAGAGGTCTAGGTAGGCTGTGTGTACCACCTTTCCCCTCATCTATAGCCTTGGTAACTGTCTCAAAGAGGTCCACCAGGTTTAGGAGGCGTGATCTGCCCTTAACAAAGCCGAACTGGGTAGGGTCCAGTATTTGGAGTTTCCCAATGTCTCTGCTAATGAGTTCCATGATGATGTGCTCCATAGCCTTGAAGACCAAGCTAGTCAGGCTTATAGGGCGATAGTTCCCAGGGTCTGTTGTGGCTCCACCTTTGTGGAGCGGAATAACCGTTGCTGTGCACCACTCTATGGGTACATAGCCTGTGGAGAGGCTGAGTTTGAACAGTGTGTTTAGGTGAGGGGTTAGTTCATTTTTGAGCTTGTGTAGGACACAGCCTGGGACACCATCCGGTCCCATTGATGCTGTGTTTTTGGCTATGGAGAGGGCTCTTTTAACCTGAGTGTCTGTGATTTCAGGGACTCTACATTCTTCTGGTATGGTTATGGGCCCTTTTGGGGGTGAGAGGGGGGTGAAGTTTGTGCTGAACCTGTCTGCCAGGATATTGGCGATATCAGTCGGTTCAGTGTATTTTGTGCCATTCTGCACTAACCTCGAGCAGATCTGTCATTTAGATTCTTGACATAGCTAAGGGATGCCTTGTGGTTATCTTTAGAGTCCTTGGCACTTTTTCTTTCGAAGCTCGCCTTGGATGATTTTATGAGGGATCATAATTTCTTGCTGATACTGATCAGGGATGTCTTCCCTTCATGGGATTTTACTCTTTTCTGTACTAGATTCCTCTTTCATATTGTATAGCTTGTTTATGACAGGAGTCCACCAAACTGGTTTCCTTTTATTGGAGGAGTGAGTTTTGGTTTTGCTTGGGATGGCATGATCCATGCATTCTTGTAGGTGCCCATAGAATGCATTAGTAAAGGATTTTGCAGCTTGGACAGTGCTATCCTTCAGCATAGGGGCTTTGAAACTTTCCACCTTGGTCTTAAGTAACATGGCATTTGCTTTTGAAAAGTTTTTCACAGTGGTTTCCTTGTCTGGGGTGGGGCGGTGGGGGGGGGGGGAATGTGGATATGCAAAGTGATTTGTTTATGGTCAGATCTAACCAGCGAGGGGTTGACCTCCGGTGTGGAACACTGGTCACTGATGTTGGTGATGACCATGTCCAATATGTTGTCATCTCTGGTGGGAGTATTGACCAGTTGAACCAGGATATTTGAGTTTATAAATTCTAGGAAATGTTGGGCAAGGGAGTTAGTACTTGAGTAGTTATCCCAGTTAATGTTTGTGTAATTGAAATTACCCAATAATAGGGTGTTTGGTAGGACCTTTATGTTTTCCAGTTCATAGGTTCATAGGTTCATAGGTTGGTACTGGGCTATCAGCTCTAGGGCCTATACAAGCCTAGCCATAACAATTCCCTGGCTATTTCTTCCCACACTATTTACTTCCATGGACCCCTGTCTAGCAGGGCGACTGACATGATCCCTGGGGTGAATATCCTTTCTCCCTTCCAATCGTCAAGGTTCCTTTTGAAGTGGACCAAAGAGGCACTCTGCTTGACATGTATGGGCAATCTATTCCAGCGTCTGGAGAGTCTCTGGGTCAGGAACCTATCCCTCCAGCATGTGAAGGTTTAGATCCCTGGAGCGTGTGGCTCTGAGGGATTGGGATTTCTTTAAGTGTAGCATGTCCAACAGCTCTGGGTTTGACATGGCCTTGTATGTTAAGCAAAGATCGCCTCTGAGTAGACGATATGTGACAGAGTATACCTGGAATTTTTTAAGGCAGTCAGCGTAGAGCATCTGCTTTAGGCCTGTGATTCTTTTAGTGAGGCATTTCTGTGGCCTTTCCAGTTGTTGCAGATGTCTTGAGAGGTACATACCAAATGGGGCATTGTATTCTATAATGGGTCTAATGAGGGATGAGTACAGTGGGACAATGACCTCCTTTTTTCTGGATGAAAAGCCCTTAGTGATGAGGTGTGCCACACAGAAGGATTTCCTGACTGTTGTGGCGATGTGGTTATCAAAGGTGAGACCATTGTCCACCTGTGTCCCTAAGTCTCTTATCAAACTTTCGGTGATTAGTGTACTGCCACCTATATGGTAATTCACAGATACATGTTTTTTCCCAAAGGGGATAACTATACATTTCTTGGCATTGAGCTTGAGCCCATGGCTCTGGCACCAAGCATCTGTTTCTGTAAGGCCCTTTTGTAGATTATCCACATCATTTGGGGATTCAATAATGGCTCACAGTTTGCAGTCATCTGCAAACTTTGTTATCCAGAGTCCCTTGGTGTTGGCCTGTACTTCAGAGAAGTAGATGCCAAACAAGAGCAGTCCCAGGACTGAACCCTGAGGTACTCCACTTGTCACTTGTCTGAAGCTGGATTTGGAGTCGGCTACTTTTACAGTGTTGGTTCTATCAGTAAGCCAGTTAGCAGCCCACTGGGTGATGTAGGGATTAATGCCCAGCTTAGTAAGTTTATCTATGATTCCAGAGTGGGGGGTGGTGTCAAAGGCCTTGGCAAGGTCTAGATAGGCTGTGTGGACCATCTTTCCCTTGTCCATGGCTCTGGAGACTGATTCGAAGAAGTCAATCAAGTTCAGGAGACAAGTTCGGCCCTTCACGAACCCAAACTGGGTGGGGTCCAGTGTTTGAAGGTTGCCAATGTCTTTGTTTATAAGTTCCATGATAATACGCTCCATGGCCTTGGAGATAAGGCTTGTCAGACTGATGGGATGGTAGTTTCCGGGATCCAAGGTGGATCATCCCTTGTGGAGTGGGATAACTGTAGCTGTGCGCCACTCAGTGGGTACAAAACCTGAGGTGAGGCTATGATTAAACATGACACTTAGGTGAGGTGCCAGTTCATATTGTAGTTCATGTAGTACACAGCCCGGGATGTCATCTGGTCCCATGGATGCTGTATTCTTAGCTTTGGAGAGTGTGTTTTTTACCTGTGTGGCCATTATTACCAGAATTTGGCAATCTTCCGGTATTGAGATGGGCCATTTAGGGGGTGAGAGGGGGGTGAAGTTGGCACTGAATCGATCTGCCGGGATATTGGCAATATCCTTGGGATCAGTATATTTAATGCCATTCTGTTTTAGCTCAGAGCAGATCTGAGCATTGCCATTTAGATTCTTGACATAGTTATAGAATGCCTTGTTGTTGTCTTTGGAATCTTTGGCAATTTTATTTTTGTAACTAGCTTTGGAGGATTTTATGAGGGATCTCAGTTTCTTACTGAGGCTGGTAAGGAAGTTTTTTGCATCCTGGGATTTTCCTCTTTTCTGCAACAGTTTCTTCCTTTTGCTGTAAAGTTTGTTTATGGCAGGGGACCACCAGTGTTTCCAGAAATGCAGAATGGGGGTCCTGGGACATGGTGGGTGATCTGTAGCAACTTACAATTTGAGTTGCAGTTTTGCCCATTGTTATTTGCACGTGGATGATCACTGAAGCATTGTGCTGTGCCACTAGCCTAGAAATGTGGGTATCCTTGATGAATATGGATACGCCCCCACCTTTTTTATTTCGGTTTGGGTTCTGTGGCCAAAATGTATGGTATGAGTTGTAGCCTGGTAGTGCTGGGGTGCTCTCTGGAGCCTTAAACCAGGTTTCTGTTACTGCACATATATTGATTTTCTCCATACTGAGGAGTGCCTCGAGTGCATGCATTTTGAGGTTTAGACTTCTGGCATTGAGTAGCATTATCATCAGGTTTTTGTTACTTGTGCTATTTACGGTGGTTGGTTTGTCTTTTGAGCCTTGCCTAAAAAAGGCACTATGGGGGTGGCAAGAGCCTTGGCCAGTTTTCGAAAGCCTAAGGGTGACAGGTGCAAGCCATCTCTAGTGAAGCAGCATGGCTTGTCGAGCATGTCATCCCACACAGACAGACACTGGATCCCCTTTAAATGACACTAGAAACTTAGCCAATTGTTGAAATCAAGATTTTTTTCTTTATACCATGTTATCATTCTTGGTGAGGGCAGGATGATACTCAGAGTCAAGGTCATACTGACCTAGATCAGTGACCGTGATCAGAGAGCTCTTCCGTGTCTCCTTTCATGTAGTCGAGGGAGGTACGGCTCAGGTCATTCACACCAACATGAACAATGACAGACTCATATTTGTACTTGTTCCGGAGTGACCTGAGTGCTTGTGTTATGTGGTGGATTCTGGCACCTGACAGGCAGCTAACAGTAACTTTCTTCTTATTCAGCCTAGTGAGTGGGACATCAGTGTGCCTGACTATAGGGTCACCTATTGCTAGTATGTTGGATATGTTATTTTGCCTTAAAGGCTGTGATTGCATGGCACACCGGTTTTATGAAGTATGTGTTTCATGGTTTGTGTTGGGGGTGGAGGTTGCTTAGATGTTTGCTTTGGAGGTCTCTGTTGGTTTTACAGATCTTTATTTAGAGCCTCCAAGTATGTTTTCATGTATTTATGTGTGTTTTTTGCTGGTGCTGGTTTAATGGGTCTATGTGAGACTGGTGGTGTGATGCAAGTACTTCCCTTCTCATCTTGACTGATCCAGTCTTGGGTTGAGAGAGCTTAGCCTCTAGTTTGGCTGTATAATTGCATCCCTTGCATGTATTAGTGTTTGGTGGTAGGAGGAGAGGGTTGTCTGTGTACATGAGGCAGTTGTAACATTGCCTCAAAATGCCCAGATTCACCATTTGGACTGGAGAGTACACCTGAAACTGCCTTTTGGACATGCCTGGACAGGTACAGTGTACTGTTTTACTGGATGGCTGATAAGGTCAAATAGTGAGCCTTGTCCTTCTGTACAGTACAGGAGAGTCTAGTGATAGGGTTTATAAGTGCTTGCTATGAGTTTTGTGCAAGTGCCCAGCTGAGAAATGAATGGCTTGAGTGCTTAAGTTGAAAGTTTGTCTAGTTCCAAGGGAAAATTTGAAGAGGACACTTTGTGGAGCCAGTAATAGTTTTACCCTGGCTAACCGGCACTGCCAGGTGCACAGAACCGGGCTAATGCGATATTTATAGCATGGAAATGAAAAACATACAAATTAGCCCAAAATGGCCAATAAACTACTAATTTCTGGGCTGAAACCACATCTCCAGGGACAGATAGGCTGCTCAAAGCTCCCCTCTCTCACAGGTGAACAGAGAAACTTCCTTCTATCCAAGTAAGGTATGGGCAAACACAGAGATTTGTAACACAGCCCTGAATTTAGCACTGACCTAAAAACCAGACTATACTAACTTAGAAAGGTGGGAAACAAGTATATATATATATTTCTTTTCAGAAAATAAAGCAGATACAATCAAAAAACACTTTAAATGCACAGAAGAGGATACTTATTGTTATATATCACAGATCAGAGTTGTAGTCAATGTCCCTAGTAATAAAGTAAGAAGAAACACAAATACAGTAAAAGCAGATGAATAAAGTGCATTTTTTTATATATATAAAACAATAGAAAATGAACAAACTGATTTAAACAAGTAACCCAAGTAACCAAAAAAAAGCTCAAAACTGAGCCCTGTTCCAGCAGTCTTCAATCAGACAAGTTCTAACCATACACTCCTGCTACTAGGGTGCAGGGGAACCTTCTCCAAAAAAAGATGGCCTGAATCAGTGCTCAAGTTATACAAACAAAGCTAGATTCAGCAGGCCTGAATCTGGTCTATGCTACAGAAACAAGGTGAACCAATTTCAGAAAGAAACAGTTCAAATAAGCAGGCACAATAAGCCTGTGACCAGAAATTCCCAGCTCAGAAGGGCAGAATCCAGCCTCTCCTCCTACAAGAGTACAGACCATAAACCTTCTTAATGTAGAATAACTGTCCTGAAGCCCAAGTGCTTAAGCCAGAACTAATACACTTTTAGAATAGCAGACACTGGGGTTTCAATCAGCAATTCCCAGCTTAGAAGGATGTAAGTGACCTGTCCTGCCATAACAGTGCAGACCACAAGCCTTCTTAATGTAAAATATCCTGTATGAAGCCCAAGTGCTTAAACCAAAAGACTTAGAATAATAGTTACAATTTAATCAGGCTACTACCAAGCAGTAATAAATGCAGCAGAATAAATAAAATTGAATACTTTTAAGAAATGCAAAATAAAGTAGGAGGAAACACAAATACAATAAACACAGATGAATAAAGTGCACATTTTTTTGTTAAGTGCAAGGAGAGAGGAAAAAAGAATATAAGTGGGCTGGCCTTCTCAAATCCTCTCTCTGTATTAAGTAGAAGGAACACTAGACTCAGAATATGATCTCACTGTGCTCGGTTAAGTGAGCAAATGAGATGGACCCAGGAGGAGTGTTCTAATACAGACTTACAGGAGGGGCGGGGAATTCCAGAGCCACCAACACTAATACCAACGCAAGAACAGGGAAGGTGGGTGGGGAACTAAATGCAGAGAGCCACACAGCACACTGTTTAATGAAACACAGAATTAGGAAACAGAAAAAATGAAAATACAGTAATTTTAAAACTGCAAGTTTGTACTTAACAGAAGACTAAAATACACTACTGCAAGTTTCACTTAACTTTAGCTTCTAATGCAGATGTTTGTAGCCAAGCAAGTCTCTCAGAAGTTGAGCATAAAACGATTTCTCAAACTTTGAGGCTAGCACTTAAAGTACAGAGGAATCCCTCTAGGCTATTAAATATCAGATAACAAAGAAGTGACAAGGCCACCACCCCTCTTATAGCAGAGAGCCACACAGCACACTGTTCAATGAAACACACAATTAGGAAACAGAAAAAATGAAAATACAGTACTTTTAAAACTGCAAGTTTGTACTTAACAGAAGACTAAAATACACTACTGCAAGTTTCACTTAACTTCAGCTTCTCCAAATCCATACCTCTTCACGTCCCCACCTATTTGCCATAACCTAGTCAACATATTACTGTACATTAATCTTTCTATTTCCAATTGTAAACCATGCAATGCTAAATACTATCATACACTTTTAAAATGTCACCTGTAAAAAACTTTGTACTCAGCTCCTTCACTATCCAGTAAACAACATTTTAAATTATAAGCAGAATGGCCTTGACCTGACTTCCCTCCACTCATTAACTACTATTACAGAGTATCTCATGTAATATTTTCTCAATCATCTTCTGCATAACGTTCAGAAACAAATATTAATGTTTCTTACCTAGTTTTGATAGTCTCCAGTGTCTAATATTTTGTCTCACCCTGTCTGCAAATTAACTTTATTACCCTTTCACCAATAGTGTATCATGTAAACCATACTCTAATCATTCATTAACTGCTTGAAATGTAATTTTTTTCAACTCATGACACATTATTCTGTAAAAAAAATAAGCTGTTCCATTTGCCTTGGAAAACTTTTAAGATTCACTTCCTGCGATGCTGTATCAATTTTATCTTTGCAGTTGCTCTATTCTTTCTTTACTAAACTGTAAAACTCCCCCAACTTGTTTTCCCACTTTTCTCTTCTTAGTGCACAACCGACTTTCATAATTCACATCAGCTTTCATAATTGGTTTTGATCATAACAATTCAGTATTCTCCATTTTCATCAAAATACATTGCATTTTACCTTCAAGCTCAACGTTCTTTTCTAAAAAAGCATCAGTTCCTCTCTTTTTCCTTGAAAAAATTGATTCGCCCATATAGCATATCTCTTAGCTTTTCCCAGTTTTTACTATACATATTTCTTTGAATCCAAAACATTTCTCCCTCTCTTTTCTCCTTGTAATAAGTCTTCACATTCCTCCATGCATTTATAATATTCCTCCTTTCTATGTATCCAAAAAAGATTCAGTTATGTTAAACACATTGTTATATTTTTCATTATATAATTCTCACCAGTGACACAGAAAAATATCTCAGTGATTTATGATCTCTCCAGAATATTTTCATTTTTCTGAAATTTCCTTGTTTTAATATCATTACCCATTAATCTCTTCAATCTCCTAACCTCATTAATGTAGTCCTTATCATCTACTTCTACCCAAGTAACCTCATGAGCAGGACTGTGTTTTTTAACTGAATGTATAATGTCACATAATCTGTCTCAAACCATTACTTTTCTCCACTTGTAAGTATGCAGTCTCTCCTCTTCTAATAACAACTTGCCAAATTTCACTATGTGTATACATGTTTTCACATTCTGATTTGTCTTCCTGTATATTTCAATAAACTGGATTTAAATTCTCTATTATTATAACATCCCTTTTAGCATTAACATATTTGTCAGTATACGTTATTTGACTTTACATTGTACTTTAATTTACTTTAACATTGGTGTACGTATATACCACAAGTTCTCTCTAAACATTCTTACTTCATATATTACTGCATGTTACACATATTGCCCCATTACCATAATTATTACATTCTATAAACAGAGCTCATTTTATTTATGTATTTATTTATTTATTTATTTATTTATTTATTTATTTAAGTTTGATGACTGGGGAAGTCCAATGGGCCATAAAGAGCCTATTTTCAGTGGAGGCCCGGGGAGAAAAGCTCCAAATACTGCAACTTACACATTACATGTTACAAAAAAATAACACAGATTTGTACAGAACAATTAAAGCATTTACAGAAATATAATACATTATGTAATAAGCTTTTAGTGAGTTAACATTTAAACAGAAGGTTACTAGCCCTTTTGGAGGTCAGGTAAACTGAACATTTGCAGAAGAAGATATTTTTGTCAAATAAGCTTTTTGTAAGTAAACATTAAACAAGTAGCTACTAGCCCTTTGCAGGTTAGAGGGACCATTTTGCATGGAAAGAGTACAAGAAAATTGGATTATGGAAAGTATAGTACATTAGATAGCAGAGAGAAAATCAGTCCCTGGTAGGGCGAGACTGTTTTAGGTTGAGATGAAGCAATAGAATTGGTAAATGGTAATGATTTCAGTGCAGGGTAGAAAGAGATGTGGTGGAGAGGGGTTTATGTTGGATCTTGACATGGGCATTCCCATTTGGCTGATAGATGAAAGAATAACTGAGATTTTAAATTAGTATGGTTTGGAAGGTTGCGAAGGTGAGGGGGGAGAGTTCCACTGCTTGGCTAAGGAGTAGGACAGTAGTAGGTGGCCAAGAGGTCATGCTGGTTTGTGGACCTGAAGGAGATTTTTTTTTGTGGATCGGAGTTGGTGGTTGGGTATATAGGGTTTTAAGGCTGTAGTGAGAGATGGGCAATTTGTGGGTTTAAAGATGAGCTTGTGAGCAATAGTGAGTTGTTGGCAACTGAGGTAGTTGGGGAGTTCAAGCCAACTGAGGGTGAGGAGGGAGTGGCAGTGGTGGGATGAGTTTTTTTAATTGTTTGCAAATTTGCAGATCTTGTGGTAGCAGGATTCAAGTTTGGATCATAAGCTGAGGTGGAGATTTGTGAACAGAGGGGCACTATACATTAGGGAAGGGAGCAGGAAGGTGGATGCCAGGGTTTGATGGGTAGAAGTGCTTAGGAAGCTGTTGTGTTTGTAGAGGAGACCTATCTTTTGGTGGTTTTTTTTGATTGCAGAGTGGATGTGGGTATCAAATTTTAGTTCATCATTAATGATGATGCCAAGAAGCTTGGTGGTGAGAATGATTTCAAGGGGGGTGTTGTTCTGGCTCTGTATGGTGAATGAGGTTTTGTCAATAATAGAGATTTTGGTAGGGGAAACGATCATTAGTTTGGTTATATTTGCATTTAGAGCTAAGTGATTGGACTGCATCCAGGTTTTGGCTTTGGGGAAGGCTAATTTGGTTTTTGCAAGGAGCTCAGAGGGTGTGAAGGGTGAGCAGATGATAGTTGAGTCGTCTGCATACTGGATGACAGATGACTCTGGGACAGAGTGGTGAAAGTTGTTAATAAACAAGTTAAAGAGTAGAGGGCCAAGAATGGAACCTTGAGGGACACTTGTGGGTGTATGGAGGAAGGGTAAGGTTGAGGTTTTCCATTGGACAGCTTGTTGGCAGTTGGACAGGTAGCTGGAAATTCAGGCTATGGGGGATGGAGAGAGATGTAGGGTGGAAAGTTGGGATATGAGTAGGGTGTGGGAGATGGTGTCAAAGGCTTTTGACAAATCTAGGAATAGAGTAGATACAAATTTGCCTGAGTCTCATTCAATGTTGATGGTTTCCAAAAAGGAAAGAAGGGCAGTCATGGTGGAGTGGCCAGAGTGGAAGCTGTGTTGGGTAGGGGAGAGGAGATTGTTTTGGGTTAGGTGTGTCATTAGTTGTACTTGGATGGTTTTCTCTAGAATTGTAGAAAGAGGGGAAAGGATGGCAATAGGCCTGAAGTTGGTGGTATCAGTATTTTTACTACCTTTGGGAACCCAGCCACCTGGGATGCACAAGCCAGTGCATTTGTTTGTGCCAGTCCCAAGCCTGGATAAATGGGGAGGGTTGCATCAGGAAGGGCATCCGGTGTAAAACCACTGCCAAATGACTTATGCGGACAACATTTCATATTTCCATACTGGATCGGTCGAGGCCCGGGTTAACAATGACTGCCACCAGTACTGTTAGCCAACAGGGTGCTGGCAGAAATTGGGCTACTGTTGGCCGAAGGAGAAGAGGTGGGGGAAGGCATGCCCAAAGGCAGGAAGAGAGGAGGAAGGTTAGGAGTGTAGTACTGAGGGTAGGAACTTTGAATTGGTGGTAAGTGTACCCAAGAGTGAGAGATTAGTGATTGGAGCTGACTTCAATGGGCATGTTGGTGAAGTGAACAGAGGGGATGAGGAAGTGCTGGGCAGGTATGGTGTTAAGGAGAGGAATGCAGAAGGCCAGATGATTGTGGATTTTGTGAAAAGGATGGACATGGCTGTGGTGAATACGTATTTTAAGAAGAGGGAGGAGGATAGGGTGATGTACAAGAGTGGAGGAAGATGCACACAGGTGGATTATATCCTATGTAGGAGGACTAGTCTGAAGGAGATTGAAGACTGTAAAGTGGTGACAGGGGAAAGTGTATTTAAGCAGCATAGAATGGTGGTCTGTAGGATGACGTTGGTGATCAAGAAGGGAAGGAGGAGTGTGAAAGCAGTGCCAAGGATTAAATGGTGGAAGTTAACAAAGGGTGATTGTGAGGTGGAGTTCAGGGAAGAGTTAAGACAGGCACTGGGAGGCAGTGAAGAGTTACCGAATAGCTGGGTAACTACAGCAGAGCTAGTAAGAGAGACTGCTAGAAAGGTGCTTGGTGTGACATCTGGGCAGAGGAAGGAGGACAAGGAGACCTGGTGGTGGAATGAGGAAGTACAGGGGAGCATACAGAGGAAGAGACTGGTGAAGAAGAAGTGGGATTGTCAAAGAGATGAAGAAAGTAGACATGAGTATAAGGAGATGAGGTGCATGGCAAAGGGAGAGGTGGCAAAGGCTAAGGATAAGGCATATGAAGAGATGTATGAAAGGATGGACACTAAGGAGGGAGAAAAGGACCTGTACCGATTGGCTAGACAGAGGGACAGAGATGGGAAAGATGTGCAGCAGGTAAGGGTGATAAAGGATAGTGAGGGAAACGTACTCACAAGCGAGAAGAGTGCATTGAGTAGATGGAAGGAGTACTTTGAGGGGCTGATGAATGAAGAGAATGAGAAGGTTGGATGATGTGGGGATAGTGAATCAGGAAGTGAAACAGATTAGCAAGGAGGAAGTAAGGACAGCTATGAAGAGGATGAAGAATGGGAAGGCTGTTGGCCCAGATGACATACCAGTGGAAGCATAGAGGTGCTTAGGAGAAATGGCAGTGGAATTTTTAACCAGATTGTTTAATGAAATTTTGGAAAGTCAGAGGATGCCTGTGGAGTGGAGAAAAAGTGTTTTGGTACCTATCTTTAAGAATAAGGGTGATGTGCAGAGCTGCAGTAACTACTAAGGGATAAAATTGATCAGTCACAGCTTAAAGTTATGGGAAAGAGTAGTGGAAGCTAGGTTAAGAAGGAAGGTGATGATTAGTGATCAGCAGTATGGCTTCATGCCAGGAAAGAGCACTACAGATGCAATGTTTGCTCTGAGAGTGTTGTTGGAGAAATACAGAGAAGGTCAGAAGGAGTTGCATTGTGTCTTTGTGGACTTAGAGAAAGCATATGACAGGGTGCCTAGAGAGGAGTTGTGGTATTGTATGAGGAAGTTGGGAGTGGCAGAGAAGTATGTAAGAGTGGTACAGGATATGTACAAGGGCAGTGCGAGCATGGTGAGGACTGCAGTGGGAGTGACAAATACGTTTAAGGTGGAGGAGGGATTACATCAAGGATCAGTTCTGAGCCCTTTCTTATTTGCAGTGGTTATGGACAGGTTGACAAATGAGATCAGACAGGAAGCCCCTTGGACTATGATGTTTGCAGATGACATTGTGATCTGTAGTGAGAGTAGGGACCAGGTTGAGGAGACCCTGGAGAGGTGGAGATATGCTCTGGAGAGGAGAAGAATGAAGGTCAGCAGGGCTAAGACATGTGTGTAAATGAGTGGGAGGATAGAGGAATGGTGAGGATGCAGGGAGTAGAGTTGGTAAAGGTGGATGAGTTGAAGTACTTGGGATCAACAGTTCAGAGTAATGGTGAGTGTGGAAGAGAGGTGAAGAAGAGAGTACAGGCAGGGTGGAATGGGTGGAGAAGAGTGTCAGGAGTGATTTGTGACAGACGGGTACCAGGAAGAATGAAAGGGAAGGTCTACAAGAGGGTAGTGAGACCAGCTATGTTATATGAGTTGGAGACGGTGGCATTGAAAAAAAGGCAGGAGTCAGAACTGGATGTGCCAGAGTTAAAGATGTTAAGATTTGCACTGGGTGTGACTAAGATGGACAGGATTAGGAATCAGTATATTAGAGGGCCAGCTCACGTTGGACAGTTTGGAGACAAAGCAAGAGAGGCGAGATTGCATTGGGTTGGACATGTGCTGAGGAGGGATGCTGGGTATATTGGGAAAAGGATGCTAAGGATGGAGCTGCCAGGTAAGAGGAAAAGAGGAAGGCCTAAGGTAAGGTTTATGGATGTGGTGAGAGAGGACATGCAGGCGGTTGGTGTGACAGAGCAAGATGCATAGGACAGGAAGAAATGGAAACAGATGATCCGCTGTGGCGACCCCTAATGGGAACAGCTGAAAGAAGATGATGATGATATGTAGGGGGGATGATGTAGGCATGGCACCAGATGGAAGGGACGTATGACTCTTGTATGGATCTATTTATAAGAACAGAGATGGGATAGGCGATGCTGTCTGCAGATAGTTTGATGAAGGTAGGTGGAAGATTGTCAGTTGCATACCAAAAGGGTTTGAGTTTAAGGAGGAGTCTTTTTATAGTGCTTGTGGGAATGGGAGTAAGGCAGAAGGATGTGTAGGAGGTAGGTGATTGGGGTGGAGGTTGTAGTGGGAGGGGCTGGGGTTGGAGGGGGGGTGGTAAGGAGGTGGATTGTTTGGCTATGCAGTCTATGAAGAATGAGTTGAACTGGGAGGCTGTGTCAAGGTCGGCGAGGGTGGGATTAGGGCAGGGATTTTCTTTATTACCAGGATGCCAAATTGATTAGAGTCCCATAATTTTTGAGGGTTTGTTGAGTGCAAGGACTGGAGTTTGGAGTAGTTGGCTTTGCGATCTTTAGTTATTAGCTTTTTTATGGAGATGCGGAGATGCTTAAATTCTAAGAGGGAGTTTGGGTTTTATGTTTTTGATGCTGTTTCCATTTTTTGCCCCTTTGTTGCACGATTAGTTTAGTTTCTTTTTGTAACCATTGGCAGGGGTTTGCTTTGATGTGTTTGGTTCTTGGGGGGGGGGGGCTTGCTGGTTGAGGAGGGTCAGGAATGAGTGGTTAAAGTAGGATACGGAATCATCTAGAGGGATGTTTTTTAGAGGGGACCTGTCAGTGCACTTTAGGCATTCTGAGAAAGTTTGGGGATTGAAAGAGGAAAGGTTGCAAGTTTGAATGTAATGCTGTTTTTGTAGAGGAGATGGGAGCCAGTCGGCAAAGGCAGGTAAGTGATCGCTGAGAGGATCTGGTATTATTTCAGTTTTGGTGATTAGATTTGGATGAGTTGTTAGGATCCAGTCAATGATGGTTCCAGAGGTACCATGTTTATTTGGTCTGGTTGGTGAATGAATTAGTTGGGAGAAATTGTATAGGTTGATAGTATGGGAAGGGGCATCAGAGTTAATAGTGGTCCAGCTGATGTTGATATCACCAGAGATAGAGGTTTCATTGTTTATGTGGGAGGAGAACCAGGATATGATGTTCTCAAGTGTTTTTATGTTATCACCTGGGTGGTTATAGAGTGCAGTGATACAAATGGGTTTGTGGTTGTTTATTTTTAATAAGCCTATTGCAATTTCAACATTGGCAAAGGTTGGAATTGTATTGGTGTTGGGAATTATAGTATGGGAGGAGGATTAGATTATAGCTACTCCACCTCTTTTTTTGTGGGCTCTGTCAATGCAAATGATTTGGTAACCTGGTGGTAGGATTTTGTGATCTTTTATGTAGGATTTGAGCCAGGTTTCAGAAATGGCTTACTTGAAAATCATTGCTATAGTAGAACACAGGCCTTTTGTAAAAATCTAAGCAGTACAGTTGTATAAGTAAAATTACCATGACAGTAAATGAATGATCACTGCCAGAGTAGCCTAAGCCATTTGGATTATACCCTGAAAAGGATATAACAGCTGGCCAGGTTCCAAATATTCAGGGCACCTTCCACCCACCAAAACCATTAGACAGCTCATGCTGATGTGTCTAAAAATATAAGTTTGGATGACAAACCCTTTAGAGCTTTCATGCCATCTAACAGAGGAAGGTTGAACCTTGAGAGGACATATCTTAGAGTAAAAATAGATATGGATCTACACCTTGGCAAAACAACACATATGAAAGACTAAGGGGATGGAGGGAGGGAGCAACTACTGCAGCAGTGGTCATTCAAATATCTACTGTTACAGTAAGTTTACTTATACATCTGTACTATGTTCATTATACTGATCACTATTACAATAGCATAAACTATATGGATAGTTCAACACAGCATACAATAGTTGGGAGTTGGAAGGGGAATGATCCATGAACCCATGGAGAATGGTCCTAGCAAAGCCTGATCTAAACCTAAAGAAGGAATCAAGCTTTGAATGTTTTGTAAAAGTATGTACAGAAGGCCATGTCACTGCTTCTAAAATACTAGCACAAAAGAATGAAAAAATAAAAAAAACAAACTGATATAAAAAAGCAAAACCGGAGGACTGCTTTGAGCAAAAAACCCCACAAATTTAATGAAGGGCTTTTCGTCTGCCTCTGTGGACAGACTTCTTCAGATAAAATGAAATGGTAAAACACTTCCTTTATAAAATCCACTAAATCCCATGTATTAAAATAAGCAATAATCCATGTCAAATGAAAGTGTTTACAAGTGCTAAGCAAGCAGTACTACATTCCTCTTCTGTTTAAAGTTACAGTACAAAAATATAACATTAACTTAATATAAAATACAAAAGTCTGTTAATAAGAAATAGAAGGTAAACAAATTAACATATACAGGGCATGCCAAAAATTCCATACATAAAAGTATTTCAAATATGTTCATAAAATCCATGTTCCCTACATGAACTCTTTAATTTTAATAAACAAGTAATGGCACACATGTCATTAATGCCCAGAAAGCTATAGGGTCTATATTAGAAGACCAAAGATGCATTCTCTCGAATGTGTCTTGGTCGAACTTAAAAGGCTGAAAACGCAAAATATCAAAGCGGCTGTTAAGCAAACTCTTTCCCTGGGAAAGAATTTGCTTGGCTGCTTTGGTACTTTGCCATTTTCAGCACTGTAGTGCGGTCTTGGAGTTGGTATAATTAAGTAGGGGTGGTGGGGGGCAAAGCCCCCCACTTAATGTAATGTTTGAAATTGATTTTTATTTTTATTTTATTTATTTATTTATTTTTTTGTTGGAACAGGGGAAAAAAATCACTGTTCTGACACTTCGACATTCTTTCGCTTACATAGGGTCGATCAATCACCGTTCACTTTTTTAAGCGTTCAGTGATTTAATATAGACCCAAGCTATAGTCATTCAATGACAGTTGCCAGTATAATTTTAGTTCTTCTAATTTCAGAGATGATGGTCCACCTCTATCATCTACTGGGGTTTGATCTATAACAGTAAACTTTAAAGTGTGACCAGGAAATGCTACAGTGTGTTTAGCTAAGGTGTTTTCAATTTTTTGATGGTCAGTTTCATAAAGGTGTTCATATATACGATCTGAGAGTCTACGCTCCGTCTTTCCTATATAGAATGCAGCACATGTTACACATGTTACACATTTAGCTAGGTAAAGTATTAGTTCTGAGTTACAATTGAATTTTTTTTCAAAAGTAATGTTTGTTCCTTACTTCAAATTTGTTGCCTGTGTTAATTTGCTTGCAGTATTTACACATAAAAAATTTGGACATCCCTGGGAAATTGTATGTGCTTCTAAAATACTTCAAGAATCAAACGCTTTCGAAAAGCCATAGTTGGAGCTAAGGCCCTGGTAGTGTGAGCCTTGAGCCTGCCTGGAAGAGTTTTGTTGATGTGAGAATAACAAAAGGTGATGACCTGAGACAACCTTTGGAAATAATCTGGTTTGCACAGGTTGTCCCTTCTTCTTACCTTTACAAGAAATGATCAACTGATCCAATGATGTAAAAGACTGTGTTCTCTCAACATAGTACCTGAGTTGTCTTTGGATATCCAAAATATGAACTATTCTTTCTACCCCATTTTGAGTTCAGGAATGAATACAGGAAGATGGATGGCCTTGTTAAACTATACTCTGATACCACTTTAGGCATAAAATAAGGATTAGATCTCAATGAATCCTTATCTCTGTGAAAATAAGATATGGTTGACTTACCATAAAAACTTGTACCTCAGAAGCTCTTCTTACCAAAATCAGAGCAATCAGTAAAAGAGGTTTCTGTGGTTTGATGTTCAGGTCAGCCTAGTGAGCTGGCTCAAATGAACAAGACTTAGCTTCTCTAACATGATATTAAGACCCATGGAAGAGCCACTGGTTTTCCTGGAAGTCTCTTATGCAAAACTCCTTTCAAAAATGTTTTCACATAAGAATGCATTAAAAGAGAGTGTTCTATGGGCAGACATGCTGAAATGGCTGACAAATGAACCTTGATGGAAGTGTAAGAAAGGCCTAGGATAGTAACTCAAACAAGTATTGCAAAACCAGATAAGTGCAAGCCCTGAATGGGTGCTAGTTATACTGCTGCCACCAACTAGTAAAATGTTTCCGTCTGTAATATATGGCTTTGCAGTAGCAGGTTGTCTTGCCTCCATTAGTACATGCTGCATTTCCTCAGTAAACAAGTGACTAAAGGGAATTAGGACCCTTTCATCCAGCAGTCAGTTGATGCTGATTGGGTTCAGAATGTTTCAAACACCACTGTTCTTGTTTGGGAGCTTGTGGAACCTTCCCCTGGCATCTCTAAAAGAAGTAATAACCACTATAGCCTGGGTAAGAATGGAGTCAACACAATGATCTTGGAGGATTGCTTCTGAAAATGCAGAAGTGCCCTGGGAATAAGTGGAAAGCATGGAAAAGCATACACGAACATTTCTGTCCAAGGAAAGAAAAAGGCATTTGTCTTATAGGCCTTCTTGAATGGAGTTCTGGAGCAGAATTCTGCCAAATTATTGCTCATAGAGGAAGCAAAAATGTTACTTGAAGGCCTCCTGACAGGTGGATCAAATCTTGGAACACCCCTGATCTAGCTTCCGTTCATGAGGGTCTGCCTTTGTCCAGCTCAGCTTGTTTTTCCACACATATTTTGATCTGGCAGGATGTAGGAGATTGTGTTGTAAAGATATATCCCAGGCTAACATGGCTAGTCTGCATAAGGGGTAAAAACTGTTTTCCCCCTGTCTGTTGATATACCACATGACTGTAGTCTGTAACAGCTGGAAGATGTGCAGGGATTCAATGGTGATTCAGAGAGGTGAGAACATTGATTAGAACAAGCATCTCTTTCATATTTATGTGCTTGCATCACCCCATGTTGACCCAAATCTTTGCACTTTTATCCCTCCTGACACTGTTCCCCAAGCAAAGTCTGAAGCAACTATCTTAACTGACAGCTTTGGAGCAAGAAGGAAGAAGAGCAGACCTGGATTTAGGAATATATGTTGTATCTACAAAATTATTTCTCTTCTGACAAATCCCAAGATTGGAATTTGAAAAGATAATGGATGATGATGCAGAAACTAAAGAAACTTCAGATACTATTGTATGTGAAGTCTTGCTAAGGGTATCATTAGTATCACAGATGCCATGAGACCCAAAATCCTGACGTATTCCCTTGCAGAGACCGAAGTCTGAATGAGAAACCCTACAAATAGATTTAGATATAGATCTGTTTTTCCTGTGGAAGAGAAGCCTTTTGAACTGAAGTGTCTAGTAGATACCACAGGAATAAAATCATATGTGATGCAATCAAAATACACTTTTGAATGATTTATTCTAATCTCAGCTTGTGGGAGAGGTCTCTCATCCAAGAGATGGAGATTCCTGAAACTTTGAAAAGGACTCTACAAAGATTAGCAAATCATCTACACATGGGAAAAGGTGGATGAACTGTAGCCTGCAATAGCCTACTACTGGAGTTAGACATTTTGTGAACCCTCTTGGTGTGGTGGATAGTCAAACAGTAAGGCAGAGAACTGATAAGGTGATCCAGACACACAAAACCTCAAGAGACACCTGAAGTCTGGATAAATAGGGATGTGATGATAAGCACCTTTTAAATCTAGTGTAATGGTAAAACTTAAATGAGGAAGAAAGGATAAAAGACAGCATTTTGAACTTGAAAACAAAGTAGTTTAGGAAAGAACTAGTCTCCAGGCATTTTTTTTCTTTAGCACCAAGAACATTTCCCAAACTGGGAAGGAGGAACTGGTTGTAATGCTTCCTGAGATAACATAAGTTGAAGGATAGGAGCAAATATAGGAGTCTGTTCTGGAGGATGAGGAATTAGTCCCTAAAAGTGACACATTTTCTCCCACTTCCATCTGTAAGCTAAATGAATAATATTCAGAACCCATTTGACCAATGCTATCTGTTGCCAAAGAAAGAAATGGAGATTCAGACTTCCTGTTAGGGATAAGGGACTGCCAGCATGATGGTTGGGGGGCTACAGTCTCCTAAGCAGTCATTCTGACTTGCTTGACTGTCTTTTGTTTTGGGGTTCCTGTCTTCATTTTGGAACTCCCTTGCCATTGCTTCTTAAAATTCTGTTTACTATCATTTTGCTGAAACTGTTTATTTTGTTTGTTGCTAAAACTGGACACGGTGGTAAAAAATCATTTGGAAAATTTGGAAAAGGAAGGGTAAAAAAATCTAAGAGTAATTTCCTGAATCAGCTTACCTCTCTCATCACATTTTTGATAACCACTTCAGCATATGATCCAAAATCGAACTGCCTATCCAAAGGAGAATTTTAAATATTATTTTTACATCTTCTGGGAGGTTTTGAGAATGCAGCCAGACAAACCTCCTAAACACAGTACTAGTGGCCATAGCCACAGAGTCATATACACAATTTAAACAATGAGTTGTGACCTGTAAAGTGGAAGAAATCAAACCATTCAAAACAATGTTTTCCTCACAGGAGGAAACTGCAGAAAAAAAACATTGCTCATACTTAGAATAAACTTTAACATTTGAGTCTGATAATTCAAAATTCTGAAACTCAAAGTTGCAGAAGTATGCACTTTTTTTTCCATTACTATTGACTATTTGTCATGCTTGTCAGAAAGAAAAGGACTGGAATTAACTAAATGTATAGCAACAGTAGGACTAACTAATGTTATAGATGCTGGATCAGGTTTGGGGTGAGTATATAAAAAGTTGAAAGACTGAGGAATCTTATACAATCTGATTTTTATGGGTAGCAGGCTATCAAAAAAATTGCAAGCAGTGACACACATCCTCCATTGCTAATAGCACATGAGGAATGAGAGAAGGCTCTGGAAATTCCATTTGTTTACAGATGATAATATTTTGTGGGGACTGAGAAACCTCAGTGCTCTCCCACTGAAAACTGGCATACACTGACATATTCTGGAAGTGGTCTCAGAGAAAGAAAATCCTTTGCAGGGAGAATCAGATACCGTGCTCGTGTCTGAGTCTGAATCAGAAATCTGAGGAGAAAATCCTGCATCTGTCCTATCATCATCCTGTCTAGATTCAGAGTCTTGAATCTTTTCAGGAAAAGAGAAAGCACTTTTTCTTTTACCAGAAATCACTTTATAAGAAGGATCAATATCCTGAGTTAGACCCTAAGCCAAACCTAATAGACTACTACTGTCTAGGAGCAGATACATGTTTAGTTTTCTGTTTCTTTTGGACAAGAACATGGAAGCCATTAAGGTTGTTAATAGCAACAGCAGCCTCCTCAGTGATGAGAACAGCATTTTAACTAAACAGGGAGGACTTTTCTGCCCTTTCTCCAAGGACTGAAGAGACCTCAACAGCTGCAGAGGACATGGCTAAACCCTGTTCCCTAGTGATTGAAGTTACTACATCAGGGAGATCCACGATAAAAGATGAGCGATCTGAAGAACTGGCTTTGGACACAAAGTCACCCACCTGTGGCTGAGGCAAATTGCTACCATACTGTGGTGGCAAAGGCTGTTTGCTTAACTTTTTCTTTTTTTGCTGTAAGAAGGACCAACCATGGTACTGATAGTTTGTTCCATGGCCAAGCTGAAAATAGTGCTTCTTTTCTGGGGTAACCAATCAGCACAAGCCTGTAACACTTCAAAATTCCCCAAAGTCACCTTTCTTCCAGTAAAAACAAATGTATTATGCTTTTACACCCATAAAAATTAAAACAAACACAGCTTTCCAAAGAAAAATGTGTTTTTACAATGTTTTAAACGACTTTTAATCTGACAGGAAAAAGTTGCACTCTCATTTAAAATTAAAGTGTCTTGAGACAGTCCATTAAAATACATACTCCTAAAAAAAAAAATTCTTAATCAGGAAAATACATTAAAACAATATATTTTAAATGTGGGAAGTTTTTTGCCCAAAGGGAACTTATCTGTCCAGCAATGGAAATGCACAATCTGACCATCGATCCTTGAAAGCCTGTGGGAGAGTGGCATTTTCAGCAGCAGGAAAGATCTGAAGGACCTGGCACCCAAACCTATCTTTTTAGACAACTCAGCTCAAGTTGCCTAATGGTTTGGGTGTGTGAAAGTTTCCCTAAAGCTTTGTAAGCTGGCCAGCTCTTATTTCCTTGGCAGGATATAACCCATATAGCTACGACTACTGCAGCAGTGATCAGTATGATGAACATGTTTGCATTTCCCCTCAGTTTTTACATCTGTTTTGCATTTTATTCAAAAAATGTGTAGCATCCAAACACAGTGTATCTGCTATTTGTTCTTGACATAATATCAGAGCTATTAACATGCTAACCTCATCTTAGTAATGTTAATACATTTCTGCAATTATTTTGAAAGTTTCCCTTTCCTTTTTTGTAACTATTTCCTATTGCACAAGAATTGTTGTTTTCAGTACTCTATTTCCCATAGAGTTTGTCATCTGTTCTTGTCCTCTTCTACTTTTTCATTTACATCTTGGTTCAGTACCTTGTATGTATTCTGTATGTATTTTCCATCATTCATCATTAGATAAAATATTTAAATTTTAATTTTCCATTTTAATTTTAATATAGTTTGCAAACTTGTCTTAGTCACTAACAATCCTCACTTAAAATTCAACATTCTCATTCATTTCAATGTACCCTCCTCTACAATATGATCATCGCCCCAGTGTCACTCAATTCACAATCAAACCAAAAATGTAATTCCCTCCCACATTTCATGCATATCATTTTATAGTCCTTAATAAAATATTCAGAGCCTCCACACTGACTTCATTGTTTTTGGGACAGTTCTGTATAAAATGGTTTCACCCCCCCACCACTAAAAACTGGGTTATCCCTATTTCATCATCATATATTTTTTTTATTTATTAAGGCAACAGAATGCATACCTCTCAACTGTCCAGATTTTCACAGAATGCTCATATTTTTGCCTCATATTTTTTGTCTGTTCCTCATAAAATCTGTGTTTTTCTGGCAAATCACTGAGGGCTGGATAACTAAATAATGACATATATTTGAGTTTCACAGTTCATATCCTTTAGAACATGCATGCTAAGACAAATCATGTTAGTCTAGCAACCTTTTATAACAGTAAAGTTTAAAAATGATTCCCTATTTTTGGGCTTTTGCACTCCCATTACTTTAGACTTTGTCCAACTGTCTTGTGTTAAGAGGCTGAGAGATATTCACAATAGATAAATGTTTATTCCAATCATCTACAATAAGCAGTTTATCAATAACTTGTGTGTTCCACTCCACAACTTTCATCAGCCACTTCTATCCCTGGAATTCAGCAAGCAGCCGTGCAGGAATACATTATTCCTGCACAGCAGGGACTGCTCCTGTACAGCACGACAGCGCTCCTTGCATATTCATAAAGGCACGCTGCCTGTGCTGTTAAACTTACATGGAGCCATGGACGAGTGCAGGGGGTCCGTCTCAGAGCAGAGCTCTCACAATACACATGCCCCTGCACTCCAGAATTGCCTTTTGACAATTAAAATGAGCAAGAATGCTCATAACACCTCCAACACGTAAGGAACATACATCTCAAATTTTCGCAGAATGTCCAGATTTTTGTCTCATATTTTTGGTGTGCTCCTCCTAAAATCTGTACCTTTCTGGAAAATAGCTGAGGACTGAATTGATTAAATAATGACAAACATTTGAGTTTAAAAGACTCCACATCCTTCAGACATCCGTGCTAATGCAAAATCTATTGTGATATCAACTGTCTAAGTTTGTAAGAGCAATATTTAAAATCTGTCCCTATTTGTTCCGCATCATTTTAGGGTTTGTCCAGAGTTTTTGCTCCAAGAGGTTGAGAGATGTGCCCACCATGAAGCAGAAAGCTGATAAAGGTACATGGTTTAGCATTAGCAGGGATATTCTGAAGGGTATAGATAAAATAACGCAACAGATATATATATTTTTTTATAAATGTGATAAAGTTTAAGCATAGCTCCATGGGTGTGTCCATTGCTTAACTATGCTTAGTCCAGCTTAAAGAGCAAAATAAGTTAAATAGCAAGAGACATATAACATAAGCGGTATTGCAATAGTATAGTGTGTAGTGCATGTGCTTTGCAAACAGCCTTTCCCAGTTCGATCCCCACTGTAACCAATTCACATTTTAAATGTGACAGCAGTGCATAAACAATTTTTTTTGTATTACCTACTAAATAACATATATTTGTTAACCGGAGTACTGCATTAGGTCCAGATGTGAGGTGTCAGTGTAATAAAGTTGTGAAGTCCCCATATAAACACAAGTGCCCCATACAGTATAGTCACACATGAATAAATGTAATGAAAGCACATTGGGGGATGTCAAGGACAGTAAACAAATTTATAATATGTAATGAATGATGAATCAATGCCATACAGCAGCTAGTCTATAAAATGAAAAATAAGCAATGCTACGCATTGCACAGCTGTGCTTACCAGGTGTAACCATTGTGTAAATATGACTGTTAAACAATGTGTAGCCCAGCTAAGTGGATTTGCCCATTGGTAAGCAGTGCTGAACCTGTCCCTTTAAGCAATGCCACCCTTAGCTAAGCAGGATTGCCCATAGCTTACCTTAGCTCAGTATATTCAAAACCATCCAATCACAGCAAAGGGCAGGAAATTGGCCTTATTTAAACACCACAGGTGAGAAAACAGCTCATAACTGGTTGCAGCTTCCCACTGTAAGCAGCATGGCTGGAGTCGGAGAGGGATTGCACTTTTGGGTGCAACACTGGGGCATCCAGGAGTCCAAGGTCATGGTAGGACTCCTGGTAAAAAAAAAAATGAAAAGAGACTGCTGCAGGGCCAGTACCAAGGCTCCCAATATCAAGTGAAAGCCTGGGACCATCTCGCTCGTGACCTGACCACTGCCACTGGTATCCCTAGGACTGGTGAGCAGGTCAGGCACTACTATGCTGACTTGAAATGGAGGAAGAGGGAGCTCTTGGACCAGTGGATCCAAGAATCAAGGCAGAGGGGTGATGTCCCAGCAGTGTATAAGTACTCATACCAGTAACTGTTTAATAATGTCCAGCCTGTATATATGATGGATTTGTATGGCTAAATATTTCTCTGTTTCCCTTACAGCTGCAGCTGAGCAGGTAGTGAATCAGGAAGCCCATGCGAGTAGGCTGCAAAGGCTGCATAGCGAGGCTGATGAGTAACAATCATAGTAGTAGTCATACCAAATAAATAAAAAAGTAGTAGAAAGTCAGCTGCCAGTATAAAAAACATTTTGTGTATGGGTTGTACTGAATAAACCAGACAATATGACAGTAATAGTCCCATATAGGTCATATTTAAATAAAACTGTAACTGCCTGGCAATAAAGCTCTAAGTCCTGGACTGGTTGTGTTTACTCTGGTATCGTATGGCAATTTTAGTGTTGCATTCTCTGAATAGTAATGTTGTATTAACCACATTGTTACCCACACTGTGCCACATAATAAAAATGTCTAGGAATGTTTGTATAAGACTGCTGTAATTACACGGTCAGATTGTACAACTGAGAGAGACTTAGACAGAAAACACTGAAAAAATAGACAGCAATATCCAAATAGCACACTTTACTGTGGATTAAATTGTTGCATTTTTAGCAGACACAGCCATGGTTCGAATCCTGGAAGTGGTAGTAAGCTGTATGCATAATCATAGCTCTCAACTATACAGATTTGTTCAGAATGTTCAGATAATTGGCTCATATTTTCTGCCTGTTACCCTGTCAACCTGGCAAATCAGTGGGATGATGTCAGAATTTTAGGCTGCAAATAATAACATACATCTGATTTTCAGACCTCACAACCTTCAGAAAATGTATATAAAAACAAACCTGTCACTCTAGCAACTCACCAAAAGTTTATGAGGGCAATATTTAAAATATTAACCAAATAACAATAAGACCAGTCGGAGTAAATGCTCTACAATGAACAGCAAAACTGAGGCAATAAACATAAAAAGTTCGTAGAGCAAAACAATGGAAGGGATGTGTAGAAACCAAGTATACACGTAAATTCAAGCAGCAGCAGCAAAAAGTCCAAAATCTTCAATAGAATAAAAACAGGTTTATTCGAGCAAAACAGGGTGAACGCTTTCGCTGAAATAGCTTCATCAGACCTTATGTGTGGGGGCACAGCATGGTTTTTTTTTTTTTTGGTTTATTTTTTTTTTACACGAAAGTGTATTTTCGAAAAAATGCACTTTCGTATAAGTGAGGTCGCGGATTTACATTTCGGTGAAACGTAAATTCGCTCAAAGTAGATCCATATATATATATATATATATATATATATATATATATATATATATATGTGTGTGTGTGTGTATGTAAATGTGCATTGCATTCGCACTGAGCCTCTCACTGCAAAACATCTGACCAAACGCACTGTTAATGGGGGTGAAGGGGCCCAAATTAGGGATCTCTTGTAATTATTGCAATTTCTTCTTCCTCCACAGCTGAACATATATGCCTTGCAACACAATAACCTGTACTTGCAAGTGATGAACCCAGGACCCTGCACAACACACCCACAACAAGTTAACAGTAAGCCATCTCAGCTGTAAGATGTCAAGATGATATCTGCAACACATCATGCAGAACAGTCAGCCTACCATAGGGAATGTACAATGTGGAAGCACTAAACATTCTAATGATACATATACACACACACACACACACACACACACACACACACACACACACACACGTATATACATATACATATATGTACACACACACACACACACACATATATATATATATATATATATATATTCACATATACACATATAAAGATATTGCTACTTATAGATATGTATAAGAAGAGTATATATAGAGGATGTACAGTATATCAAACAGTCATTATTCCTACATTTACCACCTTTTAAAATGAGAATTATTGCATGAAACATATACCCACACACAATGCAAAGGACATGAAACCATACACAAGTTTGCATACACATAAATGTTTATTTGTGTACGATTTCAATTTGTTATGCCATTTCTTATAGTAGTTAGGTGTTTGGAATACATAATAACTGATTAATACAACTCTCAGGCAAAACAT
>NC_056727.1:80241896-80246896 GCF_019279795.1 Protopterus annectens | reverse complement strand
CAGAACACATGCATATATGGAACCACAGTGGCCATTACAATGGCATGCAGATTACACTGCTAGCAAAAGGCCACCAATGATAATGTTTTAACATGGAACATGAATAGAAATACATTTCAATATCTGTTGCACAATAAGATATATGTCTCAACAGTAGGTTTGGTATAAATATATACATTGATGTGTGTGTTCAGATTATTTTTGCAGATATGGTGGGGGGGATGTCAATTAACAACGATTATATCCTTGCAGTATGAGGTCTTGCAGGTACCAAGTCAAGTGAGCGACTGCCTGCGTTCACTCCTCAGGAGAATTACATCCTCATCAACTTCATAATTCATCACCATGGAACCCTCTTTGGGCATACAGCCCATGATCTGCAGGAGAGGACTGCCCTGTGGAACAAACTTGTCTACAGGGTAAATGATGTTGGCCTGTATAACTGCAGTTATGAGCAGGTGTGACATCATTGAACTGACCTCATCCTCCATACATCTCAGCATGCTGCTGCAGTTAGGAGGGACCAGCTAGCCACAGGTTAGGGTTATGCCATCCAGCCCCCACTGACACATGTTGAGGAGCCCCTCGCCAGCCTTGGGCTACCCACCCGCCAGCCAAGTCAAGAACCAGAAGACAGCATTGTGAAGGTGGATTCTACCCATACAATAGATGAGGAGCATGCAGGTAAGGTTCCAGGGCACATTAGTAGACCACTATTGCTTATCCATCTTCATCTGTAAAGTATCTTCATGCATATGTTAGATAACATAGTCTGTCACTGCAGAGTAGTAATGAACAGATGTACATAATCTGTAGCATTGTGGGTATGTACTGTTGATGTACTGAAATGCTGCTCTCACCCTGTACTAATGCCACAGGTGTGGCTACTGACATCACATCTCTCACACAACTATGTAGGCCCCTCTGATATACATCTGGGGCAGCAGCCTGTAGTTGGTGAGTATGGAGGTCTTTTGTTCAGGTTTGCCAATACACCAGCCATGTTATGGCCATGGCATTTGCCATGCACACATTTAATTTAGTTAACACATTGAAAGTACACTGCAACACAGTGGTCACCATGGTGGCATATCTGAATGGTATGTAAGAGTCCTGCAGTATAACTAACAACCTGTCAGTGCAAGATGTGTGGACAGAGATAAACATAATGGTGTGACAAATGGCCTACAGCAGGGACATGTCTGAAATATTACCCTTATACAGTGGCTACAACAGTGTATATACAAGTATTACATTGGCAACTAATACAGATCTACACAATGGCATATCAAAGTGCCACAGTCTACAACTTCTACAACCTGTAATGTGATCCTAACATAAGCAATGAATGTATAGGATGGAATCCTATGTTAGGACAACAGATATAGGGAATATATACCTTATCAAACAATGGAAGCATATGTGTGCACACACTCCAAATAACATATTGTGGAAGCAGCTTTTAAGGTGCTGCAGCATTCATTCGTCTTGAGTATGCAGCTTCCATCAAGTACAGGTCCTCAATGTCACACCAAATAATGGTCTGCTGTCCAAGAAGTATGTCCATGACATTTGCCCACTCACCTGCAACAGAGGCAGCCATGGCTGGCATGCATCTTACAAACTATGGAATGGATTCCATATCCAAAAGATAGCACTCAGTAGTGGGAGAGGTAGCCTTACCTTGCCATTGCATATACTATGGCAAACAGTACAGACAGGCATGTATGTGATGATGAAGTATGGGACACCATCAATGAAGAAAATAAACAGATGCCCATCTAAAACAGATGACAACATATGTTGCAAACTGGTCATGGAGGCTGCCCAGATACATGCAGCAACACTGCAGGACTTCCAGGAATGTCTAGCAAGTACTGACTGTGCAGTACCTGTGTCAACAATTACCTGGACTCTGCATAAGTGTGGCCTATGAGTTAAGGTAATCATATGGAAGAGTTGTTCCACAGGAGACATCATCCAGAGTTCTCTACAGGTAGCATATGCATAACATCAAGTCTCCCAAAAACATGTGCTGCAATGTGTAATGGTGTACTGAGACTAAGGCTGAAACCTACAGACAGTATTAATAAAGATACATGTGCTGCACAAGCAATACCTCACTCTGCTTCAGGCTTACCATCCCCATCTGTACCTTGCTGGTGCCAGTGTACACCTTTAGGTTTGCTGTTTATTAGCAGGAACTAGGCTAGTAGACATGGTGTTCTGAATTTGGGATAGTGCAAACTGGCACTCATGTGTGGCCCATAGTTGTCAAGCATCTGCAAAAAGGCTGAGGATGGGGAGGGGTGTCATCCTGAAACACAACAGTGAACTGAAGCATATATCCAAAGCTCGCTAAGAACGGCTGTATCTGAACATAGTCAAGATCATGCATTGTGCCAGACATAACCCTGACTCCACAGCAATAGTGAAGTCACTGTGTGACCTCCAAGGGCTGTGCACATGAGCTGACCTTGCAATCTGGCAGAGTTGGGGGACATTTGTAGGGCAGAGTGACCAAATAATGGCAAGTGAAGATGGGCCTTGCTAGTATACACCTTCCAGGAATAGTGACTGCTGTAGTACGCTCAACATGTGCTGCAACAAGCCATCATGTTAAGGGTGTGCACATTTATGCAACCCACATATTGTATGCATCCATATCAACATCTACACAACTAACACATTTGTGTGATACTGCATTTGATTGCACAGGTCGTATGTCACATATCAGGGGTGTGCAGTGTTAACATATGCAGTATTGTGGCCCCATGGCATATCAGGGAAGAGGGTGGCATGTCAATAAGGATGTGCACACTCCTCATAGCCACAGTGAGCTCTGGAGGTTGTCAGTATAATTGGATTTTATTGCTCATACATGCACTGTTAATGATGAGATCTGCAAATCGGAAGTCAGGCATTCAATATTGACATCTGTCCTCCTATCAACCCAGGTATGTGTCAGACAAACACATAGGGGCTGTGAAAAACAGAGAAAACATAACTGCCACACATATACACATTCAGTGATGGTGTGTACACTTGTGAGGTATGGTGCACAGTACATGGCAGGGTGCTGAACAGGTGCACAGCAATACTGTGTTCATGGGTGCAGTGTGTTCCAGGTGAAGGGCATCACCTACTAACACAACTCATGCATCACAGAGATGTATAATGATGGTAACAGGGATTGAGTATAGCTGCAATGCATGCTGTTGAGTGCCATATGTCATGCATGTTGACAGTTGGGTAATGAGAGGTCTGTGTAATATCTTTGTGCCACCTCAACTGTGTGTGAGTGTGTGTGTGTGTGTGTGTGTGTGTGTGTGTGTGTGTGTGTGTGTGTGTGTGTGTGTGTGTGTGTGTGTGTAGAGGTAAGCAATGATGTCAATGATGTACAGGTCTTAAAGTATGTTTTCGGTTTTCCCCTCACAGGTGGTGAGGTGGGTCAGGGTCCCTCCTGCAGGCAAACTGATGTTAGTGTCCATATAGACTCTAAAAATGATGATACGTATGGTAAGGCACAGACGGGGTTGTCAGGGGCTGAAGCTGTGCCATCTGTTGGCATCCCAATGTTATCCACCCCATCCCCGCACACAGTCACATTGCCTATACATACCCCATCACCAGTGGCCATAGATGAGGGACAGTTGGCGGGTGGTGGCATGGGACAGGACAGGGTGGTGACTATGGCAAGTGTGACTGTACACAGCATCCATAGCTGGATGACCAGCGAGGTACCACATAGACAGATGTACAGGGGTGCTCATAGGAGGGCTGCTGGACATCATGCCCCTGGAAGAAGTGCCACAGCAGATGTCACCAGATGTATGTTTTGGGCTATCATGGAGGCACAGGCATGTATGGAATGTTACACCAGACAGGGTCTGATGCTCCAGAGGGCTACTCATTCTGTGGATATTGACATCTGTGATTTCACAGGTGCCCACCATTATTTTGCAGAGGTCCTGGATAGACGGTTGGGTGAGATGGTGGAAATCCTCAACCATGCAATGTCTGTGCTAGAGTACATGGAAGTAGGTCAGCAACACCAACAGGGTAGCTCTACGTGAATGTGCATCAAATCACAGCTGCTCCTGTAGTGCCAGTACCAGCACCAGCACTGCAGGAGTGGTGCTGTCCACACCACAACACAGCAGGCCACGTGCACATGGCCCCGGCTGGTCCCAACAGGGACCCGGATCCAGAGGACATTTGTCATCATAAGGGGAGAGTAAAATATCTGGCCTTGTACGCGGTAGTGCATGTTGAACCCCTGGCAGGCACAGTTCTCATGTCTGTGGCTGGAGACAGTGAAGTGCACACCTTGCCCAACAAACACCTGTATAGGGCAGCCACATGGCCAAACTGTGTGCATACACACACACACACACACACACACACACACACACACACACACACACACACGCACACACACACACACACACATGCACACACGCACACACACACACACACACACACACACACACACACACACACACACAAAGACACACACAAATGCACACACGCACACACGCAAACACACACAAACACACACACACACACACACACACACACACACACACACACACACACACACACACAAACACACACACACACACATGCATATAATCAGGCCTTTGGTGTTAATGCAATGCACAAAGAATAGTGTACACATGGATGTACTTAATTTTGCAGTGAACCCATTTTAGCCTATGTAATTCTACCAAGGCATAATAGGCGAAACATCACATCAGTAAATAATCAGTCTGCTACTTGAATATCATCGACGATGGTACTGGCAGGGTATAAGTCCCCTTCCCCAATATAGTGCGTGCATTCCTGGCATTGGTAAACAAAAGTGTGCTGGTGTGGGTGGCACAGCCCTACACTTTGGAGGGTGTGGGGTGGTGTAGAGCCACACATAGTGTGAGTGATGACTACTTACCTGTTAACATACACTGTACAGTATTACAGCAAACTAAGTGTGGGGATAC
>NC_056727.1:80199396-80236896 GCF_019279795.1 Protopterus annectens | reverse complement strand
CAAACCCTATTAAGCCAACATTACTTCAAATGTAGAACAGCAATACTTACATTCTATCCCCATGCCTGGAACATCCCCCCTCCTGTTTGTTGGCCTGTCTCCACAATGTATGTTGTAAGAGGTATTTCCAGCTACCCTCCGAGATGCTTTGTCAAACACCCACATGACGTCCTGCTCACAATTAAGGAAAAGGGCCATCACCCACATGAACTGCTTAGTTATAGGAGTGTGTTTCCATGCAATTGGCTATAGGAATGATACCACAGCTGTTCCACATGCAATTAGTAAGTGGGGGACTGTAATTTGTGCACAGGCCATCAGCTGATCATGAGCATGCCTTACAAAACTCAAGCTGCTGCCTATGCAAAACAGATGTACTTTTCCACATCCACCAGAGAGGGAGAGAGGGATAGAGAAAAAGAGAGAGAAAGACAGTGACAGAGGCAGAGACAGAGAGACAGAGACAAAGTAAGAAAGGAAGGGTGTAAGAGAGTAAGAGCCGAACATGTTTGTGTATGATCCATGGGCGGAGAGTAGTATCTGGGCATTATAACAGTTGCATATATTTTTTACTTATCCATACTGTCACATAATAATTGCACTTGGTTGTACACATTTATGGCTGAGGATTGTCTACAACAACCTGTACAGTGTTTAAAAACTGTTGACCTTGTAATGTGGACAATGGGACATATAGGTCCTCAATATAATGATGTAGCAAAACCCAACCTGCAATGAATCCTGTCAGTACACACTCACCCCAACAGGATACTGATGACACATGCACAAACACACACTGACAAGTACTGAGTTTCAAACCCTTACCTTACTACATATTGCTATTATAGTGTTTTGCAGTTATTGCACATGCCATGGAGCTTACATGTTGAAGGACCCCATATCTATACAGGAAGAATGCAGAGTCCATGTAATCACAACTACGCAGGTAAAAGCTTCACTCTCTAAAGCAAAAAACACAGCATCCATGGGACCAGACAAATCCCAGGATGTGTTTTACATGAACTTCAGAACGAACTGGCTCCCCACTTAAGCACCATGTTCAATAATAGCCTTGCATCAGGCTATGTGCCCACTGAATGGCACACAGCAACAGTTTTCCCACTCCACAAAGGGGGAGCCACCACTGATCCCATGAACTATCGACCTATTAGCCTGACAAGCCTGGTCTGCAAGGCCATGGAACATATCATCTTGGAACTCATAAACAAAGATATTGGTAACCTTCAAACTCTGGATGCCACCCAGTTCAGGTTTGTGAAAGGCAGATCATGCCTCCTGAACCTGATCGACTTCTTTGAGGCAGTCACCAAAGCCATGGATGAGGGTAAGGTGGTTCACACAGCCTATCTTGACCTCACCAATGCTTTCAACACCATCCCCCATTCTGGAATTATAGCTAAACTCACTTATCTAGGTATAAATCCCTACGTCACAAGATGGGTTGCCAAATGGCTCATTGACAGAACTCACACTGTAAAAGTTTCAGACGCCAAATCTGACCTCAAGGCAGTGACAAATGGAGTGCCACAGGGTTCCGAAATGAGACCTCTCCTGTTTGGTGTCTACTTCTCTGAAGTACAGGCTAACATAGAAGGCCTCTGGCTGACAAAGTTCGCAGATGACTGCAAACTAGGAGCCATAGTCAAGTCCCCAAATGATGTGGATATCCTACAGAAGGGCCTCACTGAGACAGATGCCTGGTGTCAGATCCCTGGCCTCAAGCTCAATGCCAAAAAGTGCTGTGTCATCCCTTTTGGTAAAACTCTGTATCCATGAACTACCACATAGGCAGCAATCTACTTAACACCGAATGCGTGATAAGAGACCTTGGGACCCAGGTGGACAGTAGTCTCTCCTTTGATAGTCACATCGCCACAGTAGTCAGGAAGTCCTTCTACATGGCACACCTCATCATAAAAGGGCTCTCATCCAAGAAAAAAGAGGTAATTGTTCCCCTCTACTCATCAGTCATTAGACCCATTATAGAGTACAATGCCCCTTTTGGAATGTACCTCACAAGGCATCTGCAGCAGCTGGAAAGGCCATAGACGTACCTCACAAAGAGGATTACTGGCCTCAAACAAATGCCCTACACTGACTGCCTCAAAAAACTCCAGCTTTACTCCGTAGCATATCACCTACTCCGAGGTGATCTCTGCCTAACATATAAAGCTATGTCAAACCTAGAGCTGATGGACATACTACACCTAAAGAAATCCCAATCCCTCCAAGCTACACGCACTATGGACCTAAACCTTGTCACCACAATAAACAGGGCACACTGGAGGGATAGATTCCTGTCCCAGAGACTTCCTATACTCTGGAACAAGCTACCCATCTATGTCAAGCAAAGTTCTTCATTAGAACTCTTCAAGAAAAATCTTGATGAGTGGATGGGAAATAGGAAATACACCCCGGGGATCACTTCTGTGTCTCTGCTGGACAGTGGCACAGGAAAATAACTTTCTTGGGTGGGGTAAGCCATGGTACCTTGCTGACTAGGCTTATGTAGGCCCTTGGGCCGATAGCCTAGTACCTATCTATGAACCTATAAGAGCTGTCCAAAGGTATCTTTGAAGGTGAGTGACATCAGCAACAGTGCTAAAGAAGGGATAAGGGAAGTGTAGTACATGTGAATGTCCACAAAATCAGGTGTCAGTGGAGACACACACACATCACTAGTTTGTGACACTACAGTATTAATCAGTTATCATAAGCACAACAGAACTTATAGAATTGATACATGGCCAAAGGGTTATGCCAAGGTGAATGACATCAGCAGGCATTCTAAAGTAGGCCAATGGGAGGTGTAGTGACTGTAAATGGCTTCAAAATCATTAATCTCCACACACACACACACACACACACACACACACACACACACACACACACACACACACACACACACACACACACACACACACACACACACACACACACACACACACACACACACACACACACACACACACACACAAACACACTCTTGCCAGTACTGAGATGCATAGATTTTTTTGCTTTGCAGGTGTGTAGTAGGTGAATGGGCCTGATGGCTGTACAAGGCTAGGCAAAGGGAATACCTTAGCATCAGGCCCCATGACATTTGTCTCCAGTGTGGCTCAGGGGTGTAGTCCCTGGAGTGGTCCACACAGGTGGGTATTGTATTCACCATCCACTCATCTGGGTTACTTTTGTTGGTGGCCAGTGATGTGCACTGCTTCCCATATATGTGATCTATATTCCATAACATAGACAGTGTCTGGGTTGTGCACATGTCCAACACACATGTTCTTTGACATTTGGAAGTGTACTTGAGGTCTCTTGGGCATGTTGTGCGTACAGATTGCTATCTTCTGATGTAGCATTCCTGACCTCATTTGGGGAGACCTGGCTATGGAACTGAGGTCGTGCTTGCACCTACATTGACATCATGATACAGGTATTCAGTGGAGTTTGTGGCATCTGTCCATACAGGGCATGTGTATAAGGCATGATGTTCCCTTTGTAGGTTACATTTGCAGACTGTACAGTTGTTGCAGGCATCCAGTGGGGAACGTAGCAAAAGGACCACTGTAAGCATTTATTTGCCTTCTGTAGGGATGGAACAGGGTGCCATGTCATTTTACATGCTGGATAACACACAGTCAGGAGATGTAACACTTCACAGTACTTTCTGATGTCAGTGGCACTGTTGTGGTCAACAGGCATGTAGTCCACTGCAGTCACACCGTGGTTGCTATGTGTGAGGCAATTTGCAGGGAATCACCAATATAGTGGTTGTTGCCTAGCCAAGTGTGTTTGTGTATGAGATATGGGTGGAGAGTGTCTCTGAGTAATACAAGGGTTGCCTGTATTGTTCATCTATCCATAATGTCACATGTAAGGCTATGGATTGTGTACACCAGCCTCTCTGATGTTTGAAATCTGTTGTCCTTGTAAGGTGGACATTGTGAAATATAGTAGGTCCTCCATATAATTATTTAGCAAAACCCACAAGACAATGCACCCTCTTATTACACAATCACAGCAACTACCACACAGGATACCGATGACACACACATGCTAGTATTGAGATTCAAATCCCTACCTAGCTATGTATTGCTATTACAATGTAATGCATTTATCACATGTCCCACGGAGCTTACTGGATGGATATTGTCCCAAGGTACTTCTAAGGTGAGGAACAACACCAGCCCTTGTAAATACTGGCATTGGGTTAACCCAAAAATAATTTTACCCTAATCACACATTTACATTTCCAAGGGTGAGGTTCTAACCTCTATTTAACAATCTTTACGGACCATTATGTCATTCATTTACGACATGTACCACTGAACTGATATGGTTTAAGGTTGGCAACGGGTACTTGTAAGGTGGATGATATGTGCAGGACTGATAAAGTCAGACTCTGAGATGTGTACTGGCTGTAAATAGGGCCAAAATCTTTGAAGTACAAACACTTGCTACAGAAGAGAGTCAAACCCATATCTGTGTTGTTACTGCTATTATATTGTTCTGCATTTATGGCACACACCACGGAGTTAGAGAGCTTGCCTATGTCCAAAGGGGTGTTTCAAGGTGACTGACATCAGCAGGCTTGCTAAAGTAGGGCAATGGGAGGTGTAGTGACTGTGAATGGCCTCAACATTATTAATCTCTACACACAAACACAGAGTTTCATAGTTGCCATGTCTGGGATTAGAACTCCTACATAACTAGGATGTTACACTACACAGTTATCACATGCACCACAGTGGTTATGGGGCTAACCCTTGTCCAAATAAGTATTCCAAGGTGACTGACATCAGACACTATAGGGCTGAGGGCTACCAAAAGCAAATGTCTACAGTGATTGACATCAGCACATCATGTGATATTGGCCAATTGGATGTGTGGTGTGTGGGACAGGACTCATGATGGCAATCTCTTTGTCACAGTCTGCCTCTCTCTTCCCCACATCTCTGTGTGTGTGTATGTTTGACCTATTTTAGTGTGTTGGTCTTGGATATGTGTGAGTATTCCTATCCAATGTGTGTGCAAAATATGAATGGTGCGCACTGTGGTGTGTGTGCACAGACATCTGTGACTCACAGATATGCAGAGTCCACTGTTGTTGTCAGACATGGGCTTCATTTCTCTATGTGTAGGAGCATTCCCAGTATAATCTTCTGTATTGAGTGTGTGAATCCATTCCAGGTAGATTGTACTCCAGTTAAGGAGTTTGTGTTCTACACCTACAGCTTAGCAACCTGTTTCGGCAGGATAGCTGTAGATAGGTTGACAATATGGAGTCACAATGGGCGAAAGATAGTGGGATACTGTAACTATTGCTGTCTGTGCTGCTTATGTTACATGGTTGGTGTTAGCAGAGATATTCAGACATGCACTGTTTTACACTGTGATGTATTATGTCATCAACTACCAACAGATATACTTATTTGCTCACAGTTATTTCCTGTGAAATACAAGATGAATGAAGCTGTGTCCAGTATTGTGGTCTGCAGCCTACATAGTCTTGCACACTTTAGCCATTCTGGAGGGGTAGCTGCAGACACTTGCTGATGGAGCTGTGTAAATGGTCCAGCACCTTGGTACTGTGGTGGCTGAGGATCCCCTGCTTGTACATCTATCGACATAACAGAAAGGCCATATCCTGCTGTGGCCATAACTCTCAGCTGTACAGATTCACCTAGGTTACCCAGATGCAGGGCTCATATATCTGGCCAGTTCCCCTTCACATTGTGGTTTACGAGTGGGTTTGTAGTCACCCATTATTGGGTTTGCAGGCAGGGGTAGAATGGGCACACATCAAAGTTTCAGACTTCACACACTCCATGGCGTCCATACTTCAACACCCCCCCACTCTGTTATTCTATCCTCTTCCTAACATTATGCAAGTGATATCTCAAAAGTTTCCCTATAGTTGTCCCTTCATCCCAGCGTTATTTAGGGGTTGGTCCATAGTTCATACAGTAGGACATGATGGGCATGCTACTGTGATTTGTCGACATGGCCTTGCATTTGTGTTCTGTGGACTGTGTTATGTTGTTATTTGGGACCCCATGAGATAACATACATTGGCAGTATGGGTGAGGCACAGGCCTTTGACAGAAGACTGTAGGGCATTTGGTAGTGATGCAGGCCATCTGTAGCAGACCAGTGCATTCTGTCAATCCTACAGTCCCAGGCTGTGAGCCACTGGATTCCCCTGGGGTGACAGGGTAAGTGTGCAAGGTGTTAATGGCAATAGTTCCTGTACATAATAATCCATTGGTCTAGATGCTGGCAGGTTGCTGCTTACAGCTAGTAGGGACACACCTGCATAGTACACCTCTTCAGCATGCTGCATTCTGTGGGTATTCCCATACAGAAGTGGGGGTCACACTGTACTCATTCCCAACAGCAGGGATATGACCTGTGCTAAACCTGTGGATAATGGTGGGGTCAGCTGAGTGGATGTGTGATATGGAGGCTTCTTGCAGCTGACTCACAGATATACCTGGGGCATTCCCTTTATGCTGCCTTGTGCGGGGACAAAGGCATTCTCTCATTACTTCATAACTGTGCCTTTTGTGGTCTGCCAATGATTGGCCAGACTAGTATTCCATACTACACTGACAACTAATGTACTGCTAACCTGTATGTACAATTCCAAAGGTCTGTGCAGTTGATAGTTACATTTTATGACTCTGTCTAGGGTACTTCCACCTGTGTACTGTGTGCATGTTTGGGCCCACATTCATGGCATGTCCATCTTTCAGATGGTGACAGATATTGACATCTGAACAATGAGTATGGATGACTGCTGAATTGGGTCTTGCTGGGATGCATTGTGGTTGGCACTGCAGTAGTCAGAACATGGCCCTGTCATCGACAGTACTGGCCATAGGCTATCAGGACACAACCCTCCATGCCTACATGCTGACCACGTCCACACAATGTACAACACACAACTTAACACACATAGCCCTGTTATTGTACACATGCAACAGTCTATCCTGTAAATTGGGCCAGCTCAAGTAATCTGTGCTCCACTATTATTAACCCTACTCATACATGTTACTGCATTTCTACATAGGATTGTGGGGGGGGGGGGGCACACCTGACAACTGTAAACATTTGCTATGATTGTACTGGTATTTCAGGTACTCTGTTGGTTTCCATTTTGTTTTGTATTCTGACCTATCATGCAGACTAGAGGCATATCAGTAGAGTACAGATCTTAGGCTTTACTGACCTACATTTCAGTTTCAGACTTCATACCCTGCAGAACTAACATACAACTACCTGACCTGTTGTAGTCAGCCTGTGTAGGTCTGGAGGGGGGCTGTTATCCATTGCCATTAATTGGAGGCCTTAGCACAGCCTTTATTTATGGTCATCTGCACCTGTTTGGTTGGCTGAGGATGTTGTTGGGTATGTGAACCTCACCTTGTCTAGTACTACCTACTTTGATGACACCAATATTTGTTATGGATTCCATGCTGCCCATATAGGTGTCCACTATCTTCTGCCATCCCGTTCAGCCACCCAATTCCCCTTGCAGGCTCACATCCATACCATAGCTACAACTAGCAGAACATACTACTCCATTCAGCAATTAATAGGAAGAGTGAGTTACCTATGGCTGTGCCAATATTGTGGATGGTGCTGGAGGGCTGACTTTGTTGGATGCACATAGTACACTCCCCATACATGGTAAAGCACAGGCAGTGTCATGTTTGGCATCCCTTTAACTGTATGTGCGAGTCAGAGAGAGGTGTCATTCCCTGGGTTCCTACCGTGTCAGTGTATGTGCTATGCGTTGCCTCTTTGCCAAAGCCTGGGCATATTGGGCAGACCTCCTTCTGCCTACATGGGCAGGTTCAGGTTGTTCCTCCTCCAAGTCAGTCTGTGCCTGTGCTGGCCTTGTCAATGGTGAGGGGCTATATGGCCCTGCCTTGTGCTGTTCCTGCTGCAGCTGTTTCTGCAGGATCATATTGTGTAGAATGGCACATACAATGAAAATCTGTGTACATTTAGTTGGAGAGTAGTGCAAGGCTCCACTAGAACCATGACTTGAGCATCCCAAACACATGCTCTATTATGATTCTGGTTTGTGCGTGTGCCTCATTATAGAGTTCTTGTTCGGGTGTGTGTGCATTTCTGATGGGTGTCATCAGCCATGGCTCCAGTGTGTAACCAGCATCCACCACTAGATGGCCATATGGGATGTCCCCACTGGCAAATCTCTGGTACAGCTGTGTCATATGCCATATGTGGGTGTCCTGATAGCTTCCAGGGCTGCCAGCACACACATTCATTATAATGCCCTGGGCATCGCACACGACCTGGCAGTTGAAGAAGGGGAAGCCCTTGTGGTTTATGTAGACCCTACCCCACTCACCAGGTGGTGCTTTGATGTGTATGTGCGTGCAGTCTATAGCACCCACTACCTCAGGGTATTCTGCTATTTGGTAGAAGAGATGCATATTGCTGGTAATGCCTCATGGGTGCTGAGGAAATATATGTGCTCACTGGCATGTGCTGACATGGCATCCAGGAACTGGTGGAGTACCCTGGATGCTGATGCCTGTGAGATCTCCATGATATCCCCAGTTGCCCTTTGGAAGATACCTGTGACTAGTATACTTAAGCCTACACATACCTTGGTATCCACTGGGATGGCTTTCCCTCTGTTGGTTCTGTGTATGAGGCGTGGCTGGCACAGCTCAGCAATTTGCTTTAGGATGTCCCTGTCCAGCCTATAGCACTCTACTGTCTCCAGCTCATGTAGCTCAGTAGTTAACACTGAGGGGAAATCTGTGATTCAGTATCAAACCCCACATTTGCATAAAACTGACTGCTAATGCATGGTTACAAGACTGACACTCAGCCTTCCCCCTTAGCAACCACTATTCAATGATATTGTTGTCTTCTGTATGCCATTGACTATTATGGCAGAATGTTGAATTTGGTTTAAAAGTTTATTACCAGCTTATATTTTTTATTTTCGGGCCGATCCCATTTGTGCACCACTGCCCTACGCTTAAATGGCCGAAATCAGCCAAAAAAAATAAAAGTTTTATTTTTTATAATTTTGCAACTATTTACCATGCCAATGGCCATTTATTTAATCATTGGCATGCCTATTACATTCAAAAAACTGCAAAAAAGTCACAAACTTTTAAAAAAAATAGCGAATAACACTGCGAGCAACTTAAACGAAAACTCAAGCAAATGTCCTTTAACACAAGTTTAATAAGCGATTTCGGTGGAAACTGTGTCCCACCTTCTTCAGACAAATTACAAATCAATTAAAACCCTTTATATACATAAAATTAATTCCAATTAATCATTTAAAAGGAGCATTATTTTTAAAGAACCAGGCAATACTATTATGCACTTCTACATATAAAATAAACCAAATATTGAATATATAAGCTTAAAATTAAAAAATAAAGAAACAAAAAACAGAAAACAAATATATACACACAGCTTCTCAAACAAAATAAATTAAAACCAATATAATCCAACTCTTATTTACCTATTCAAAGCTAAAACTTTAAGAATACATTTAATAGAAATATATTTGTTTAGCCCAGGATATATATGTGCTTCAGTTCTTATTTGCCATTTAATTTCATCTCTAAATTTAATTGCCATGGACCTCCCCTAGGGTCTAAATGAGTTTGTTGTAAGACAGAAAACTTAAAATTATGATCAGGGAAGTCAAGAACATGCCTAGCCAAAGTATTGTTCTTATCATTTTTAGAAATAGCATAATAATGTTCGTAAATATGTTGTTTCAACTTTCTCTCAGTTTTTCCGATGTAATAAACGGAACACTGAGAGCAGATTGCGACATATATAACTGCCCTACTATGACAGTTATATCTTCCCTTAATACAATAAACATCATTCTTTATTTTAACTTTTTTATCCAAACAAATATATCTGCATTGGTTGCATACACCACATTTAGACATACCTAGATTACTGCAACTTAAAGGTTTTACATTAATTTCTAAAATAGATTTTAAATTAGCCCCTCTTCTAAAGATAACTTTTGGTTTTATACCCAAAAGCGAAAGCATAGCTTTATCCTCAGTAATAATAGACCAATTCTTATATATGATTTCTTTGATCCTATAATGGTCCAAAGAATACGTACAAAGGAAGCTAACTCTATAATCTACTTCTGGGGTGAGAGAAATATTATTAATGACTGCCTCTGTGGAATTTATTATAGAAAGTGATTTATTGGATAATAAAGGCCTAAAATGTCCTTCACACCTTTTATTTCTAACCTCTAAACATATAGAGTCAATCAGGGAGTTTGGATAACCTCTACTAATAAACATAGTCTTAAGCAGGGAGCATTCTACCTGGAAATCTTCATCATCATTAACCATCCTAGCCGCTCTAACCAACTGTCCCTTGACGACAGCTTTCTTTTGATGGAACGGATGGTTACTGTTAAAGTGAAGAAAGGAATTTGAATAAGACGGCTTCCTATATACTAAACGTTTGTATCTACCATTGTTGTCATCCTTAAATAAACTAACATCCAAATAATTAATAACCATTTCTTCACATTGATGCGTAAATTCGAAAAAATCAGTCATGGATTGAATATTATCCATAAAAACTGGAATCATAGCTTTAGAACCCTTCCATAGTAAAAACATATCATCCTGGTACCTAGTGTACCAGGTGACATTGTCTATAAAAAGGCTGTTATGAAAGAGTAATGTTCTCTCCCAGTATGCCATAATGCAATTGGCATTATTACTCCCACAGGGGGAGCCCATAGCTATCCCAGTATTCTATAAGTAGAAGCGACCATCAAACATCATAAAATTGTTTTTCAACACAATTTCAAGTAATGTTTCTACTACAGAGATGGTTCTCTCTTCTACTTGTTTAAGGTTCATGAAATCTCTGATCCATTCCAGGCCAAGAGTCTGAGGGATGACCGTACAGAGGTCTTTAACGTTGACAGTAAGAAAAATTGAATCTTTACAATATTCTAATTTATTTATATTTTCTAAAAAACTCCACGAGTCTTTACATATTTGAGGTTCAGTCTCAATAAGTGGTCTTAAAATACTGTCCACGTATTTAGCACATCCGTATGTGATCGAACCTCTCCCGTCGACAATTGGCCTAAAGGGGGGAGTCATTATGGCTTTTATGAATTTTTGGAGATCCAAAGAGAGCAGGTATCCTAGGTGCGCTCATTGATAAATATTAAGAAGTATCCATATCTATGGTTCCCTCCAAAAACAAATCATTTAGCATAATATTAACGTTTTTATATGCCAAATTAATTTAATTTAAGCTTACTGGAAGGTGCACTCCAGTATTTAAATATTTCTCCATATATGTTACATATGTCTTTTGATCCATAAAAACAAGGCCTCCCCCTTTGTCTGGTTTCATCACCCTGATTCTACGATCGTGTAACAAATTAATGAACTCCCTTTCCTGTTCTGTAATGTTAAGCATTCCAGTGCTTCTAATATTTTTATCCTTATTAATAGATCTTACATCCATCTCACAGATTTTTTCAAAAATATTAAGAATACTGTGTAAGGGGGGATGAAAAAGGCTAGAAACCCTTAAGGTATTAGTCAAAGTTGATACCCCTCCCCCCAAAAGCACTTACAAATTCAGCTTGCGCACAAATAGTTTTAAGTCAATTATTGTCCGCACCATGTCCATATTTCTGTCCGGAACAAAGGTCAGACCTTTTGAGAAAAAATGTATCATCTCTTCAGAAACATCCAAGGAGGTGTAGTTATAAATAATGAAGTCCTCTTTAACATTCTTAAGAATTTGAGGTGTATGCTTAACTGTCATTGTCACCTACTCCGCTGATTGCGTTTGTTCCGCACTTGGGTCTGATTCCTGTTCCCCCTGCGATTGTTGTTCCTGCCTCCCTGATTTGTCCGAAAATTTGATGCATTATTAGGCTCCGATTGATTATTAATATTAACAGGCCCTTGATGCATAGAGTTATTATTATTATTATTATTATTGTTCCTAGTAGCATTGTTCAATCTCTCACTTCTACGTACTGGCTGTATGACATCATTATTAATATTACTTATGTCATCTCAACCATCGTTACCGTCATTCCCATTCAGTTCATTAGATGCTGTAAAAGCATTAGATGCAAGGTTAGAACTATTTTGATTGAATGGGGGACGAGGATAAGCTTTATTAGCAGCATAATCCTGAACATCTCTTGCAATTTTTTTTCTTTTTAGTAACAAGCAATTTGGCCATAGTTGCATCTATGCTAGAAAATATTCTAGCATAGTCATACTTGTAATGAAAAAAATCTTTGTCCATTTTTATTTCATATTCCAAAATTTCAAGCTCGCTTTTAAGCAGATTAATTTCACTATTGTAAAAGTTTATAAGAGCAATAATAAATTCGGCCCCCTGTTTATCAAACAGTCCCAAAAGTCACAAACTTTTAAACAGTTCATATGTGATATCACAGAATGACTGTGGCCCTAAAAGTATTAGAGGTTTGACATCTGTAATGCAATACCCAAGTGGTGCAACTAATGAATCCCATATGTTATAACTGTTTATTGGCTCAGCAGTAAATTTTCTAGATTCAAACCATTGGACGTCTTTTCTTTTGAACAACGTGATACAACTTCTTCATAAATATAGAAATATTTCCTGTAGCCGCATAACCCTTCCACAGCTCAAAGAAGAAGTTTTTTTTTAATCAAAAAGAATAAGAATTTTTTTTTTGCTGGTGAAAACAACTCATTGAAGGACTAAGATCCTGAATGTATCCAAGGTTTGATATCTGCAATGTAATAATCTAATATCTTTGTGGTGAACTAACAAGTCCCACACAACATAACTGTTAATAGGTCAGCAATTCTTTTGTCAGAATTCTTATCACTGGCTACATTGTGTCCTTTTGTACAACCTGATCCCACTTCTTTATGCTGCCTAGCCTTTCCTGCTCCTTCTATTGGTGGCTAAGCTTTTGTTCTTCCACTTTCCTGTGCTAAAAGTCAAACACTCACATTTCACACATCCCTTCTGGCTTCCTCAATCCATCCCTCTCCTGGTATACCTGAAACAATTACTTGTTTACCCTAAAAATTCTCAATATTTAAATCCTCTGTCTGTCTCTCTAACACACATACTCTGTCTCTCTGTCTAAAACTTTGTATCTCTCTAACACTCTCCCTCTCTCTAACACTCTCTCTCTCTCTCTCTCGGTCTCTCTCACACTCTGTCTCCATTCTCCTTCATTGGAAAACATCTCTTTGTGGTTGCTGTCCATCATAGAACAACTTCTTCACTGTTATATCTTGCAAAATGTCATTATCAAAATGTCCCTGTTATAAATCAGTTATTTAGACTGTGGTAACTCTGAGTATGCAGACCTTCTAACATCCATACATACAGAATAATCATTTTCAGCATCATAAACTGTTCTTTTTTCCATATCATTGTTATGTCCTCCTTCCATAAATGTTCCATCCCCCTCCATCTTATTCTCCTTTTCTGAAGCCATCCTTAAGCCCACCCGAGGAAAACAAAGAACATTTCTCCTGCACTGACCAAATTCCTCCTAGTTAGTATACGTGGCCGCTCAGGTCTCCCTTGAAATATGGTTGCTAGCATAGTGGTACCAGCCCAGTACACAAAGCATACAATAATAAATACAAGGAAGGGTGAATGATAGTTCTGTTTCTTTCCTTCCCTATGTTGCCACTTTACTAGAAAATGCACCATATTTTACAATCTATTCTTGGTGTTACAATGTATTTTTATTTACAGACCCCTGATGTTCAGAATACACCTTTAATTGCATTCTCTGCTTTAGGCTACCACAGATGTTTTCAGAACACTGCATTCTTCTTCTTAACTCACTTTCTTTACTCTCTTTGTTGGGACGATCCTTGCTAAAGTGATTTTCCTTTTTCTGTATTTGTTTCAGATTGTGTATTAATACCTCATTGCAGAATTCTGTTTTAGTCTACATTTTACTTATTACATTTCAATTAATTGTTGGTTCCTGTACTGATAACTGTCATACTTGTAGGTTTATGTTGCTCTATTGCTGGGGCATGCCTTTAATACCAAAAGAAAATCCTTTTGATTGTTTAGCCATAACGAAACTCTAGGGCTTGTTATAGATTTGATGACAGTTTCCTTTTCCTAATTTTGATTCAGACTGTCTATGTGAGTGCTGCTGCCTTGCCCACCCTCTCCATATACCAAATATGTGTATCAGCCTGCCAGACTGTGTCTATAGATTCCCCTTCCAACATTTTCCATAGAACTTTAAAACGGGAAAGGCATTTTCCTAATATTACATCACTGCTTAAATCTGACGATACTCCCAATGGATTTTTCAGTTTTCACTTGAACTATCTGATTTTCTATATATGTGGGGAATATTTTTTTCTGTCGCCATGGATGCAAGTTAATTTCTGATTGATAATTTTATGCTTGCCCAATATAGAAAGTATAGCAACACAAATCATACGTTGATAATTTAGCAGAGCTAGAATGTCCCTTTCTTCTGAAAATATAAGACATTTACTAGCTTGGTTTAACACAGTAAAACAGAGACAGCTGAAATAATGTACCTATAATATACTGCACTCAATAAGTGCAGGTTCCTCTACAGCATGTCTTTCAGCTGTTACTTTTCTGTTAGAAGCATTATCTTCAGTGTTAGAAGCACTGAAATTAGTAATATGACCACTCCTCTTACATTTATAGCCAGTTAGCATATTACTTGCTGCTTTCTGCTTCTCAGAAAAAAAGAACATTTGTTATGGCAGCTTCAGTCTTGTTAATAGACAGATAATTTGTAAACATGTTAACAACTAGCTGGCATTCCAATAAAGTTATTGACTTATCAGATTTCTTGGGATCAATTTGCAATGCTCATCTTCTTACAGTACTACTAGGCAAAGCTTTTTTTAAACATTTTACTATTCTTATTTCTAACAATTGTGCTTTACAGCTGCTATCAGGTTCAAGTCAAAGTCTATGCACTTCTCTGTTAATCTATGATAAACATGCAGTGAAGAAATGCAATGGCTTGTACCTTAGGTGTTGTACTAGTCCTAACTAACAGTTCTTTATTAGGGTTGTTATAATCCATGCAATCATAGTAATCCTTGTACAGCTACATTTTCAGTTCCTCTCCTGTAAGCTGGGATGGCATGATACTTATACAGTCTTGTAGGCTCCAATTCTCTGAGGTAGTGAAGTGCACTGATGTCACTAAGTAATATTTTAGGTCATCCTGCATAGCTAGTTTCTTGAGTCAGTACATTTTTTGGGTGGGCATCCTGGTTATTCAGCATACCCCTCTATTGTTGCAACTGCACCTTCCTTAGGTCAGTCTCAACCTGCAACTTCTTGTTTTTTCCCAATAATATCTTTGTGGATGAAGACATCAGCCAAACATGTAAAGAACACAACAGTCACAGTATAATGGAGAAGCTGCAACTCAAATATGCTTTGTCCATGGCAGCAGTTGTACTATGAAGAAATAAATACAGTGAAGGAGGGAAGTGCATAAAAATATTCACTTATTCAACATCATCATCTTCTTTCGGCTGTCGCCACAGCGGATCATCTGTTTCCATTTCTTGCTGTCCTCTGCATCATGCTCTTTCACACCAACCGCCTGCATGTCCTCTCTCACCACATCCATAAACCTTATCTTAGGCCTTCCTCTTTTCTTCTTACCTGGCAGCTCCATCCTTAGCATCCTTTTCCCAATATACCCAGCATCCGTCTTCAGCACATGTCCAAACAACCGCAGTCTCGCCTCTCTTGCTTTGTCTCCAAACTGTCCAACCTGAGCTGACCCTCTAATATACTGATTCCTAATCCTGTCCATCCTAGTCACACCCAGTGCAAATCTTAACATCTTTAACTCTGCCACATCCAGCTCTGACTCTTGCCTTTTCGTCAATGCTACCGTCTCCAACCCATATAACATAGCTGGTCTCACTACCCTCTTGTAGACCTTCCCTTTCACTCTTTTGGTACCCATCTGTCACAAATCACTCCTGACACTCTTCTCCACGCATTCGACCCTGCCTGTACTCTCTTCTTCACCTCTCTTCCACACTCACCATTACTCTGAACTGTTGATCCCAAGTACTTAAACTCATCCACCTCTACTCCCTGCATCCTCACCATTCCTCTACCCTCCCTCTCATTTAAACACATATATTCTGTTTTAGCCCTGCTGACCTTCATTCCTCTCCTCTCTAAAGCATATCTCCACCTCTCCAGGGTCTCCTCAACCTGGTCCCTACTCTCACTACATATCACAATGTCATCTGCAAACATCATAGTCCACGAGGCCTCCTGTCTAATCTCATCTGTCAACCTGTCCATCACCACTGCAAATAAGAAATAGCTCAGAGCTGATCCTTGATGTAATCCCACCTCCACCTTAAATGTATCTGTCACTCCCACCGCAGTCCTCACCAATGTCACACTACCCTTGTACATATCCTGTACCACTCTTACATACTTCTCTGCCACTCCCGACTTCCTCATACAATACCACAACTCCTCTCTAGGCACCCTGTCATATGCTTTCTCTAAGTCCACAAAGACACAATGCAACTCCTTCTGACCTTCTCTGTATTTCTCCAATAACACTCTCAGAGCAAATATTGCATCTGTAGTGCTCTTTCCTGGCATGAAACCATACTGCTGATCACTAATCATAACCTCCCTTCTTAACCTAGCTTCCACTACTCTTTCGCATAACTTCAAGCTGTGACTGATAAATTTTATCCCTCTATAGTTACTGCAGCTCTGCACATCACCCTTATTCTTAAAGATAGATACCAAAACACTTTTTCTCCACTCCTCAGGCATCCTCTGACTTTCCAAAATTTCATTAAACAATCTGGTTAAAAATTCCACTGCCATTTCTCCTAAGTACCTCCATGCTTCCACTGGTATGTCATCTGGGCCAACAGCCTTTCCATTCTTCAACCTCTTCATAGCTGTCCTTACTTCCTCCTTGCTAGTCTGCTTCACTTCCTGATTCACTATCCCCACATCATCCAACCTTCTCTCTCTCTCGTTCTCTTCATTCATCAGCCCTTCAAAGTACTCTTTCCATCTACTCAACACACTCTCCTCGCTTGTGAGTACGTTTACTCACTTATTCAACAATTCACTAAAATATTTGCAACTTGGCTTTCCAGTTTCAAAATCAAGTAAACAGTACCTCCGTGGTTGTGTTCAGTCCACACAACCCTTCCAGGATGCAGTCTGCATTTTAACTAAAACAATTATCTAAGGATAGAAGTCTATCCAAGGATGCAAGTGTTTCCCAAATGCATCATTGAGTTCTAAAAAATAAGCTCTTCCACAGAATATAATCCATAGGTTACACTCCACTGACTGGGCTTTCTTTCACTTTGTGCTTCTGTGTCTTCCTTTCAGATGAATGCCTCTGTGCAGAGTGACTTTTCTGAATTTCTTTGTACAGAGTCACTTATTTGAATTTGACCCTCCTGGACACTCATGTTTACTTTATAATTGACAAATAATATCATGTGATCTGGCTAATTGCTTTATGAACATCTGCAGACTCAAACAGCATGTCTTGTTTTTATGAACAAATGTTGCATCTCCTTCCTAACTTGTACTTACTCAGGGCCGTGGTGTTTTTGGTATGGTCAGTGATGGAGTGGTGGAGGGATAGGAGTTTCCATCTAAGGGATGGTGGGCAGTCCCATGGTTTTCTCCAGTGGTGCTCTCTTGTGGAGATTGGGGGCTTTGATAGCAGCAGTGTGGCCTGAAAGGGATAAGCCTGAGGATATGGCTGAGCTTTTGCAGAGGTGAGGCAAAATACTGCATGTTCCCATTGCATGCCTACCTGCCCCTGGCCATCACCACAGGATCAGTGAGGAAGAGAGGGAAAAACAGGATAGTTCATATGCATACCCTCCTCCCCCTGGTTTGATGAGAGACAACATGACTTCACAAAGACATCCTTAGTCTCCTTGCTGGCCCCAGCCATAAAATGCAGGCACTGGACAGGGGGTGATTGAAGTGCCAATATCAGACCCTCTGAATGACAAGGGATTCTGGGATGGCTACCAGAATGACAGAAAGTGGAGAAAAAAGAACTAAAGAAATTCCAGTATACTTACCTGCACTTAATGATTGCAAAAGTATGATGTAAGTCCTTCTACTTCCACTGATTCCCAGCTTCACTTGCCATTTATCTCCACCCCCACCAAGTCATTCAGCAAATGCATGGACATTGTAGATGTTTAGCACCGTGAAAAAGGCCTCAGAGTTTTTCTATATCCGGGAGACTGGTTTCTACTATCATCTAGGGATGTTCACTTGTAGAATTCTATGAGCCATATAAAAATTGATTAGTGTTTTTTTCTTTTTTTAACCCCTCCACAGAATACAAAAGGAGACATTCACTTCCTTAGGATTATAAAGTATGCATTTTTGCCCTCATGTTCTAAGACTCATGGCATCTGCAGTGTTATAACAACTTATGGCAAACTACATATGAGGGTTTTGCAAAATTTTAAATTCAGTTGTTACAACACTTTGACCCCCAAGATAACTCAGTCAGTATCTCCAGTGCATGTGGCTGCAGCCTGCATTGTTGTTATGAGTTGCACAATTTTCTTCAAGGCAGTCCCTTGATTGTTCCTACGTCTTTCACTAAAATCACTAAGAATGCCTCCACACTAGGATAAACATATTTCTGTATGAGGACAGACAAAGTGGCATGATCTTTATAGGAGTGACACTTACATATCAATACTCTTTAGATATGTGCTGAGTGTGGGGGGTGACTTATCCCTCACAAAATGTGCTTTTTCTGTGTTTATTTCATTTACTCATGATTTAACAAGCATGAATACATGTGTTTTGAGTGTATGTATGAAATGCACAGACATTGGTTACTTTTTTGCCAGTGCATTCATACAGTAGACAAATACAGGTAGAGTTAATTAAACCATGTACCCTTAACTACAGAAAGCAGTTATTACTTGGAATGTTAATCTTTCTCACCAGCTGCCAGACCTCCATCAGTGAGGATTAGTAACTGTTGTTATTATGTTAACCTTTTAAGTGAATTAGAGTTGTCTAGCACTTAAAACTCTGAGCTGTTGTTGAACTGCTTCTTTTAGTCAAAATTACAGGGTATGGACCCCCCCTTCATTTACCTATACTGTGACTGTGAGTAAGTCACTCAGGTAATACCCCTGGGTCACCCATGAAAAAGATCACTTTTTCCAGTGAGTTTACCTGGTTAAACATAAAAAAAAAAAAAAAAAAAAAACAATATTAAAAATGTATCCATTTGGAGAACCTTGTTCTACCTTTAATCATTTTTGGCTTTGGCCAATATTTTTGAGCAAAGAAATTTAGAATTACGCTGGTCTTTACCTTGTAAATACTGTGGCATTCTGGCAAATTGTTGAGCATTACCATCATCAAATAATGGCAGTCATACCAGTTTCAGACATTTTGTCCTTCAGAAAATTATGGGTAATGCAACTTTCTAAGTATGTAACAGAAATATTTTAAAGGTCTTCCAGATTGTTGACTCTTTTCTCTGATTCTTGAGATAAGAGGTTGGTAGGGCATGGGGACTCCATGGGATGTACGATAATGTTTCTCATAGCAGTAAACCGAAACACATTTCTTGTGCATTATTTATGAGTGTTCATTCATTTTATCATAAGCACATTTCTAAAAATACACAGTATTGAAACAAGCTGTAATTGATGGTCACGTGTGTGTGTGTGTGTGTGTGTGTGTGTGTGTGTGTGTGTGTGTGTGTTTGTGTGTGTGTGTGTGTGTGTGTGTGTGTGTGTGCGTGTGTGTTTGTGTATCATGTGTCCCCTTATGAGCCATGTTCTGTTGGCACGGTCTTTGGTTTCCTTGTTTTGTTGACTGTTGATTGTTGATGGTGAGATTATTTGGCTGTGAATAAACTACACAGCATGAAGTCTGCAAGTTTAATGTTTAAATATTAAGTATGAATGTATTTTTAATTTAACTGCTTTTCTGTGGTCACTAAAGTATGAAATGCAGTGTGCTGGGCTACAAGTTTGTCTGGTACTTGGGACAGATAAGTAAAGGCTATGAGGTGTTAATGAGTTATTTCCTGTAGCACAGCTTTTGATTCCCTCAGCCTTCATTTGTCTAGGGTGAGTCTTGGCAAGTCATTTCTCCAGCCAGTGTTCCTGGGCTGCCTCTGAAAAGAGACATGCCCAGTAGGCTGTCCCATGCCAAGTTAGTAAATCCATTACACATTTGTCTTTTGAATTCCTCTACCCTTTAGGTAGCCCATAATTAGTGCTTCACTATATGCTATTTGACTCTGAATCCCTGCCTCTCTGTTGTAGTTTAATGGATTGCCAAGTACATTTTCATCAAATACTAGTTTCAAAAGAAGTTAAGTTTATTGTACCTCATGCTGTCTGTTTTCAAGAGAGTGTTCTGTTTTGTTCATCAAATAACTGCCAGTCTTTTTGATATAATATTTTTAAGTTTAAATTAAAGTCTTATTCTTTGATCATTTTAAAAGTAAAGGAGTAAGTAGTATACACTTTTGACAGGATTCAACAATATTTTATGGTAACTAGTAAGAGACAGCCAAGTAGTAGGGTGTAGATATGGTCATGGGTGTGGGGGTTCTTCTCCAATACTCTATATAAGGCCCAATTTTTCAATGATACAGCTCTACTGTTATTGCTTAGAACCTGCATATGAGTACTTAGCCTCAAACGTGTGTCCTGTCACTTTGCCTTTCTATATTTTATAGCAGGTAAAGGGGCAACCCAAGAGCAATTTCTGGTTAACTGACTTAGTTTAACTATCACAGTAGGAAAATGGAGATAGAGAGGTTCAAACACTGTCCCCTTGCTACAGGAAGCAGCTCACTAAGACCTTAGAGCCTTAATCCTCTCCTCTAACTGCCAGAACTTGACTCATCTCTTCATTTTGTGATAACTCACTAAAGTTTATAATCACTGAATTAGTTTCATAGTTTCTGTTATTCGAATGTTAAGAGAATGCATGTTGATATAAAAACCTGTTATTCTGTTAACTTTTTAAGTAAATTAGAGTAGAGTAGTCTACCTCTAATCTGTCTCTGAATTTGCAGAACATCATTGATTTTTGCCTCATATTTATGCCATGTCCCTCATTAATTTCTTTTTCATAGTAAATCATTGAAGATTACTATTAATCTAATAATGCCAGTCATTACAGTTTCAGTTTTATTGTTTAGAGATTGAACATCCATACAATACTTATTCATGTGTTAATATTCTATGTGATTTAGAGTTGTCTGTAATTTATGTTAAACTGCTTCTTGTAGTCAAAGGTACAGTGTGTGAATCCTTTCATCTCCATTTGCCTACTTTGTGATGTTGAGCAAGTCACTTAATCAGACAGTGCTCTGAAGTCAACCCTGAACATGGACACTTTACCAATAGGATTAACAAACCATTAAAATAATATTTAAAATTTATTATTTTTGGCTTTGTCCAGAATTCTTGAGCAAAAAAATGAGATGCATTTTGGTCTGTTGCTTCTGGCAAATTGTTGCAGATTACTGTTATTAAATAATGAAAGGCATGTGAGTTTCAGATTTTGTAGCCTTCAGAAAATGCTTGATAATGCAAAACTTGTTATTTCATCAACTTTCTAAGTATATAAGAAAAATATTTAAAAGCTGTTCCTGGTTTTGTGTTCTTGTTTCTGATTTTTGATTTAAAAGTTGAGAAGGCAGAGAAGAGATGCACTGTTTGGGTCTGATGTCATTGTGCTGAGATACATTTCTGGTCCATTATTTATGAAGTTATTCTTGCTGTTGACCTCAAGAAAATATCTAAGGTGTACAGCCAGATCACATTTACTTGATCAAAATTACACTTACCCAAAAGTTAAAAGGATGAGATGACATCACCAAAACCTTCCTTTCTTTCATGAATGGTCAGATCACTTGAATTTTACTCCAGGAAAGGAGGCAGTTGGCCAATATGGTAAACGTTGCCCTTTTCCCCACTGTGGTTTGATCTCAGAGTTGGTATATGTAGGAAGCGGGGTATGGGGGTGTAGCCCCCCATAGGAGGACTGTTAGGTGAAGCTGCCTCTTGAGTGGGTTTGTTCTTTTTTTTTTTGTAGTGGTGGCCAAGTGTTTCCTTTCCAGGAGTAAAAGTCTAGTGATCTGACCATTCATGAAAGGAAGTTTTCAGCGAAGTTATCTTATCCTTTTAACTTTTGGGTAAGTGTAATTTTGATCAAGTAAATGGGGATCCATAAAGTTATGCAAGTGGCTGGAACTGATATGCGCGTGTGTGTGTGTGTGTGTGTGTGTGTGTGTGTGTGTGTGTGTGTGTGTGTGTGTGTGTGTGTGTGTGTGTTTGTGTATCATGTGTACCCTTATGAGCCATGTTCTGTTGGCATGGTCTTTGGTTTCCTTGTTTTGTTGACTGTTGATTGTTGATGGTGTGATTATTTGGCTGTGAATAAACTACACAGCATGAAGTCTGCAAGTTTAATGTTTAAATATTAAGTATGAATGTATTTTTAATTTAACTGCTTTTCTGTGGTCACTAAAGTATGAAATGCAGTGTGTTGGGCTACAAGTTTGTCTGGTACTTGGGACAGATAAGTAAAGGCTATGAGGTGTTAATGAGTTATTTCCTGTAGCACAGCTTTTGATTCCCTCAGCCTTCATTTGTCTAGGGTGAGTCTTGGCAAGTCATTTCTCCAGCCAATGTTCCTGGGCTGCCTCTGAAAAGAGACATGCACAGTAGGCTGTCCCATGCCAAGTTAGTAAATCCATTACACATTTGTCTTTTGAATTCCTCTACCCTTTAGGTAGCCCATAATTAGTGCTTCACTATATGCTATTTGACTCTGAATCCCTGCCTCTCTGTTGTAGTTTAATGGATTGCCAAGTACATTTTCATCAAATACTAGTTTCAAAAGAAGTTAAGTTTATTGTACCTCATGCTGTCTGTTTTCAAGAGTGTTCTGTTTTGTTCATCAAATAACTGTCAGTGTTTTTGATGTAATTTTTTTTTAAGTTTTAAATTAAGGCCTCATTCTTATAGATTAGGTTTATAGATTAGTACTAGGCTAACTGCCCTTGCAAGCCATTTTAAGCCTAGCCAATTATCCCCTGTGAGATTCAAACCCTGTACCTTGCATTTGTAAGGCAAACACCTTAACCATTAGGCCATCCTCCCAACACTTTGATCATTTTAAAAGTAAAGGAGTAAGTAGTATACACTTTTGACAGGATTCAACAATATTTTATGGTAACTAGTAAGAGATAGCCAAGTAGTAGGGTGTAGATATGGTCGTGGGTGTGTGTGTGGGGGGGGGGGGCTTCTCCAGTACTCTATATAAGGCCTAATTTTTCAATGATACAGCTCTACTGTTATTGCTTAGAAACTGCATATGAGTACTTAGCCTCATACGTGTGTCCTGTCACTTTGCCTTTCTATATTTTATAGCAGGTAAAGGGGCAACCCAAGAGCAATGTCTGGTTAACTGACTTAGTTTAACTATCACAGTAGGAAAATGGAGATAGAGAGGTTCAAACACTGTTCCCTTGCTACAGGAAGCAGCTCACTAAGACCTTAGAGCCTTAATCCTCTCCTCTAACTGCCAGAACTTGACTCATCTCTTCATTTTGTGATAACTAACTAAAGTTTATAATCACTGAATTAGAGTTTCATAGTTTCTGTTATTCAAATGTTAAGTGAATGCATGTTGATATAAAAAAATATGTGTGTGTGTGTTTGTACATGTGCACATGAACACAGTGTGGGCCAAAGTTGACAGTTTTAACAATGTAGTAGGTAGAGTGAAACAATACCTGAAATGGAGAGAAAGGCTGAAGTTACTTATCACCGAGAATTTGTAACTAGAGATGCTAAGACAGAATATGAAAATAACGTTTTTTTTTTGTTTTTTTTTTGGAGAGGTGCTGGAGTTTTACAGCTTACTCTCAAGTATTTAATGTTTCAATAACTGGGCATGTAATAAAACACAATATACTGCTACTATTGTATATCTTTTTGTCTTATGGTACGTATAAAAGGAGCATTTTACATTGCAACCAATCAAATGTTCTGGCAAGCAAAGAGTAACTTGGAGTATCAAAGGACATTTTATAAGTGTAAAGTTCAAAATTTAACCATGGTGTGAGAGATAGTACAGTGTTCCATATTTTGAAACAGAAAGTTGACAATGGCTATAATATTCTTAATTCCTGTGCTTGCTGAGGCTATGGATGTTATGGTAATGTCAAACCACACTAAATTGTCTGAAAATGAAGGAGGATCAGCTTAATATTTAAATATAGGTAGTTTTTTTTTAGTCATTAAAATTACAAATACCTAAAATCTTCTACTGAGACTTATTTATAGATGGCCATAATACCATTCAAAAAATTGTAACTGAGTCATTTAAAAGGATGTAGCTCTTTAAATAAAAAAAAAACAGACTAAAAAACATCAAGAAATAAATATCAAACCAACAGTGGCATAAAATACCAAAAAAAGAAAGAAAAAACAATTATTTTTTCCAGCAGGCAAGCCCCCTGCACACCCCATGTGGGAAGGCTGTTCCCTCAAACCCACATTACTTTTATTTTCCAACTCCAAGATTGCTCAACAGTGGAGAAAAGAAAGTATCATCCCTTTCATCACTGAATGATGATCTCAAATTATATTCAATGAAAGTGTGTTAACAAAAGGTGTTTCATAAAGCAGCATTCCAAAAAAAAGAACTGAAACACATTTTAAATCTCACATATCCAAAAATTATTCAAATCAAGGGATTCTGAATTACTAAACATTCAATCAGAACTTTTACTGCACAAATCTAAATTTACTAAAGATAATAAATCTAATATAAAAATACAGAAACATTAAACAAGTAATATTTTGACATTTTATCTCATAAATCAGCCTTGGCCTTAGAAAAACTAAAAATTATATCTTATTTCTTATCACCCAAACATATGCATAATTTAGCAAAAAAAGAGATAAAATGCAACCATAAACTCATAATATTTTGGTAGTTAGGCATGATATAAATAAAAATTCCACTGATATTGGGGATATTCTTGATTGTTTCAGATATCACTATACATCTCAAAATCTAAATCCTAGATTTTATTTTAAGACTCCACTTTTAAACCTCGATTCTCTTAATATTAAAAAAATCCCATCACAACTAAAAAACTTATGTAAACACATTTCTTATAAAGACATTGAAGACAAAATTAAAAAAAATCCAACAAAGCCCCAGGTAGAGATGGAATAATAATAGAAACATATAAACTATTCCATTCTCTAGTATTTCATTTTTTCATAAAACCTTAGTTGAGGTTCAAACTCAAGAAAATATTGCATTTTCTGGTAATATTCATTAATTATAGCCATATTAAAAGAAAATACCCTCAGCTATGTTTCTTTTATAGCTCTAACTCACCTCTAAATAATGATGATAAGATTTATGTGTTTATACTGATAGAATAAAGGAACACATAGTCCAAATAATTAACTTTGATCTGACAGGATGAATATATCAAAGACAAACTCATGATAATATTAAATAAATATATCTCTTAAAGATTTTTAAATAATAAGGAAGAATAAGCTTGTTTAAAAGCCTTTAATTCTTTGAATTGTAACTACTTATTCAAACTTTTAGAATTATTTGATTTTCCTACATGTTTTGTCTCTCTCTTAAAGAATATTTATAAAAATAATAATGCTTATGTCAAAATTGGTCCCTTTACTTCAGAACATTTTCCTTTGATCAAAGGTACTAAACAGGGTTGTCCACACTCTCCAATTTTATTTGCCCGAGCCTTTGAATTTTTTGCAATTTTAATTCGAGCAAATTCAAGCATTACAGGCATAGAAATGTATAATCATTATACTTCTAAAATTATGTTGTTTGCTGATGAAGTTTTGTTAATATTTTCCAATTCAAGATCAACTCTTGTGGAACTAAAATCCACAATAATGCTAATTCAGTCTATTCCTGGCTTTCGCTTTAATCAATCCAAATCTTTACTGAAGTCAATCAATTGATTAAGTAAAAAACAATTATGGCAATATTATAAATATTATAGAAAATTTTACTTCTAAATGGAATAAGCTTATATCACCTTTGAAGATAGACTTCAGTTAATAAAAATTATTTGTTTCCATAAAATACTATGTCTAATATAAGCCATGTCTCTTCTTCTGGACAGACAGCATATTAAAGAAATAAATAAACCCCTTTTTTGGCCCAATAAATTGAAAGATTAAAACCACTTGGCTAACCAAAGGGGGCCCCCAATCCAGAACTAAACAATTAAAGTCAAAATGAATTAAAATTAATTCAATTTAACTTTAAATTTGGAAAAATTTTTTACCCCCTAAGGTTTTAACCTTAAAACTAAAAATTAAAAATTAAAACCATAAAAAACCCAAACCTAAGACCCTTTTACCCAGCCCCAGCTGATAAAACCAACTGGCCCCAAAAAAAACCCCCAAAGCTAAAATCCGGGGAAAACCTTTTCCCAAACTGGAGAACCTAAACCCATTGCCAAAACTAAAAACCCTAAATATAAAAAAAATTTTTCAAGAAAAATTTTAAAAATCCCCAATGAACACCCCTTTCCCAACCCTAAAGGGTTTAAACTAAAAAATATTCTGGTAATTAAATAACCCCGGGTAACTACCCCAAGTTCCCCAAATCTGAGCTTTTTTTAATTTTCCCTTCCCCAAATAGAATTTTAAAACCTTTTTTAAACCCCAACTCCCCTAAGCCAATTTAAATTTAACCTTTTCCCCTTTTTAAAAAACATTTCTAAACCTTCCCCCCTGTGAACCCCCTTGAATTTAAAAAAATGTGGACCCTTTTCTTCCCTTCTCCGCCTTAAAATAAATGTACCCCCTTCGGATATCCCGTCCCCAAATTAAAAAAAACCCCAAATAAAATAAATTATTTTTTATAGAAAAATAAGGGAAATGTGTAAAAAATAATAATATTAAAATATTATATAAATGTTGGTTTAGGCCCATCCCCACAGGACCCCCACTCTCCTTTTTTTCACTCCCAAAAAAAACTGCCCAAAGGCAACTTTTTAATGGGGTTTAAAGGGGGGTCAAAATAATTTCTTCTTTAAAAAAATCCTTTTTCCCCTTTCCCCTCCACCAGGGGCCAGTTTTCCTTTGGGGAAAAACGGGTTCCCAGGCATTGGCAAACTTAACCGGGATCCTCAAAACTTGCCCCCTTAAGGGGAAACAAAAGGGCCCTTCTCCTTTTTAAAAATTCAATGTTTTCCCCTAAAATTTTCTTTTCAGAAGTCATCTACTTGGGAATGAAAATTTGGGGAACGAAACCTTCCAAAATACATTTACACAAAACAATCCCCAACCAATGTTTTAAACCTCTCTTTTCTCTCTTTAAAATCCCCCTTTTTTTTACATTAAAATTAAATATTTAATATATAAAATTATTATATAAAAAAATTTAAAAATTTTATACAACAACAAAACCATAAAATAATAAGAATTTTATTATGTATAAAAAAGAATTTAAAGGGTCCCAAAACCCAATCAAACACCATTATTCCTACTTAAAAACCTTTTAAAAATCCAAAATTTTTTAATTTTTTCCCCTACCAAATAAAATTAATTCCCAAAAAACCATAAAAACCCACCACTAAAAAGGAATTTTAAACAAAAAAGTGGCTAAAAGCCCAGTTTTTCAATTTAAATTTTTAATCCCAAAAATTTTTTACCATTAGGTTTTTAAAAAAAATTTTTAAACCATTAAATGAACTCTCAAACAAAACTAGGGTCCAAACGAAAAAAATAACTTTTTGGGGTGCCCAAAGGCAAGGTTCAAAAAAATTTTTCAAACATAAAAAAAAAATTGCTTAAGAAAAACCCAAATAACTTAATTTTACCCAGATTGTTAATTTTAAAAACAAAGTTTTCCAATTACATTTTGCAGAAACCCCGGGGAAAAGTTTTTTTTAAGTTTGCCCAAAATGAAATTTGTACCCTTACGGAAAAATATTAACCTTTAAAATCACTTTTTTAACAAAGAACTTGTGTAAAAGAAAGCTTTAGCCCCCGGGGTTCCAGGGGAAAATTGAAAATGTACAGCCAATACCCTTAAAAAATGTTTTATATATATTAATATTTAAATATTATAAAATTTAATATGTGTTTTTGGGGTTTGTGTTCTCCATTACCCCCTTAAACCCCCAAACTGAAAAATCCCCAAAAAGGTTTTGTCCCAAAAAAAGGCTTTTTAAATTTTTGGAACCCTACCCAACAATTTGTTGGGGGAACCAAAACCCACATTTGAAATTAAACCCCCGGGAAATCCGCACAAATACCCACAAATTAAAAAAGGCCATTACCTTAAAATTCTTACTCTAACTTTTTGGAAAACAAAGCCTTATAAAAGGGGGAAAGAGGTGGAAACGGGCCATTTTAAAAATTAGCTGTTTTTTCACAATAAATTGTTGTTCCACGGGTTTTGCCATCCCTTACCGGAATTTTAACAGAAACAAAAATATTTATTAATATAAATAAAAAAATATTTTATTAAAAAATTTTATAAAAAAAATATATTATAGGAAGTTGAACTATCAACAATATTATAAAATTTAAGATGTAAAAAAGTAAATTAGAGTACAATCATATAAACACCCTTTATTCCACATTCCACCAGGTTTTTGGGAACCTTTTAAAAAATGAGTTGGCCGGGGCCAATCCTTGAAAGGTTTTGAACCGCTGTCTGTAAAATTTTTACAACCAGTTGTTTTCCATAAAGGAAATAAATAACAAATGCCCCAAACAAAACATTATAAGTTTGTATAACTTTCTTTGGTCCAAGCTGGCCTTAAAATAGCAAGTAAAAAATTGATTATAAAGCTTAAACCACAAAAGAATTTTGAAACCTAATTAAACCGCCCCAACCCTTAGGGGAAAAGAAGGAAAGAAAGAGAGAAAAATTTTAATTAAAATAAAAAAAAACAAAACGGGAAGAATAAAGTAGCCAAAGCCATTTAAAACGTTGAAAATGTCACCCATAATTTAATGTTATCGGGTTCCCTAAAAAGGGAACAGTATTTTTAAAAATTTTTTTCCATCAAAAAATTGTTTTAAAGATTCCTGCTAAAAACTGCCTAAGGGGACAAGCAAAGTTTTGTGGGCATTAGGCCCTACCCCTTTTTGTGGGGATCCACAAATACAAGTTTTAAAAGCCACAAAAATTGTTTGTTTTCCAAAAAATTTATTTTAATCTGGAAAACCCGGGTTTTGGGGGAAAGGAAAAAGGTAAAAGGACCATATTTGAATACCTTAAAAAGGAAATTTCTGGTTTAAAGTTTTGCAAAAAACCCCTTATAGGTTTGAATGGGAAAAAAAAGGGATTTCCCATGAAATTCAATTTTAAAGGGTGCCACATGTAATACTCTGTTTTGTACCAAGGTAGAACAGCTGTGGAGGAAGGAGGTTCAGAGTGTGGTTCCAATGTCTGAATGCACTATATATATATATATATATATATATATATATATATATATATATATATATATATATATATATATATGCATAGGTTCATAGGTAGGTACTAGGCTATCTGCCTGAGGGCATTTATAAGCCTAGCCAGAGTGTGATCCCACGGGTGTATTTTCTCTTACTCATCCACTCGTCAAGGTTTATCTTGAAGAGTGTTAGTGAGGGGCTCTGCCTGATGTAATTTGGAATTTTGTTCCAAAGTACGGGGAGTCCCTGTGACAGGAATCTATCTCTCCAGCATGTTCTATTTATTGTTCTGGTGAGGTTTAGCTCACTAGAGCAAGTGGCTTGCAGTGACTTGGATTTCTTTAGGTGGAGCATGTCCATCAATTCTGAGTTGGACATGGCTTTGTAAGTCAGGCAGAGATCACCTTTGAGTAACCGATATGCCACTGAGTACAGCCAGAGTTTTTTCAGTCGGGCTGCATAGGACATATGTTTGAGGTAATTCTTTGGTCTTTCCAGCTGTTGGAAGTGTCTTGTGAGCTACATCCCAAATGGGGCATTGTACTCTATGATGGGTCTAATGAGTGATGAGTAGGGGGGCACTATAACCTCTTTATTTCTAGATGCCAACCCTTTAGTAATTAGATGGGCCACACAGAAGGATTTCCTTACTACTTTGGCAATATGATTATCAAAGGAGAGATTACTATCTACCTGGGTCCCCAGATCTCTTATTACCTCTTTTGAATTAAGGGGGCTGCCACCTATGTGGTAATTTGTGGGTGTTTTTTTTTTTTCCCAAATGGGATGACTATACATTTTTTGACATTTAGCTTGAGGCTATGACTTTGACACCAGGTGTCCGTCTCAATAAGGCCCTTTTGGAGGATGTCCATATCAGCTGGAGAGTCAATCATGGCTCCCAGTTTGCAGTCATCGGTGAACTTGGTGAGCCATAATCCTCATGTGTTTGACTGTGCTTCTGAGAAGTATATGCCGAACAGTAGGGGTCCCAGGACCGAGCCTTGCGGGACACCACTCGTGACTGGTTTAGAGTTGGACCTGGAGCCCGCTATTCTTACCGTTTGAGTTCTGTCTGTAAGCCAGTTGGCAACCAATCTCATGACGTAGGGGCTTATGTTCAGGCTGGTGAGTTTTTCTTGTAATACCTGTGTGGGGAAAGGTGTCGAAAGCCTTGGTGAGGTCAAGGTAGGCTGTGTGAACCCCCTTTCCCTCGTCTATGGCCTTAGTGACTGTCTCAAAGAAATCAACCAGGTTTAGTAGGCATGATCTACCCTTAACAAAGCTGAACTGGGTCAGGTCAAGTATTTGGAGGTTCCCAATGTCTTTGTTAATAAGTTCCATGATGATGCGCTCCACAGCTTTGCAGACCAGGCTAGTCAGGCTTATGGGGCAATAGTTACCAGGGTCAGTTGTGGCCCCTCCTTTGTGGAGAGAAATAACCATTGCTGTGCACCATTCTATGGGCACATAGCCTGTAGAGAGGCTGAGGTTGAACAGCGTGTTTAGGTGGGGGGTTAGTTCCTTCAGTAGTTCGTGCAAGATGCAGCCTGGGACACCATCTGGTTCCATTGACGCTGCATTTCTGGCTTTTGAAAGGGCTGTTTTCAACTGTGCGTCTGTGATTTGTTTGGGACACTACAATTTTCTGGTATTGTTGTGGGCCCTTTTGGAGGTGAGAGGGGGTGAAGTTTGCACTGAATCTATCTGCCAGGATGTTGGCACTATCAGTAGGTTCAGTATCTTTTGTGCTATTTTGCAATAGTTCAGTGCATATCTGTGAGTTGCCACTTAGATTCTTAACATAGCTAAAGAAGGCTTTGGGGTTATCTTTTGAATCCTTGGCTATTTTTCTTTCGAAGTTAGCCTTGGATGATTTCATGAGGGACCTTAGTTTCTTACTGATACTGATCAGGGATGTCTTTCCTTCATGGGATTTGCTTTTTTTCTGAACTAGTTTCCTCCTTCTATTGTATACCCTGTTTATTGCAGGGGCCCACCAAACTGGTTTCCTTCTTTTAGAGGAGTGCATCTTCATTTTTCTAGGGATGGCATGATCCATGCATCCTTGAAGGTGTTCATAGAGTGCATTTGTAAAGGTTTCTGCATCTTGGGCAGCATTATCCTTTAGCGTGGGGGCTGTGAAACTTATCACCTCTGAATTAAGTAAGGTGAAGTTTGCTTTAGAAAAGTTTTTTACTGTGGTTTCCTTAGTTGGGGGTGTTGGTGGTGTGTGGACATCCAGAGTGATTAGTTTATGGTCAGATCTAACCAGTGACGGGTTGACTTCTGGTATGGAACACCTGTTGCCCATGTTGGTGATGACCAGGTCCAATATGTTTTCACCTCTGGTAGGGGAGTTTACCAGTTGATCCAGGGGGTTTGAGTTGATGAATACCAGGAAGCGCTAGGCCTGGAAATTTGTACTCAAGTAGTTTTCCCAGTGAATGGTAGGGTAATTGAAATTGCCCAATATCAGGGTGTTCGGTAGGACCTTCATGTTTTCCAGTGTCTCCAGAAAGGTAGAGCAGTGTTTCTGGGTCATGGAGGGTGATCTTTAGCAGGCCACAATTTGCATTGCAGATTTGCCTGATGTTAGTTGAACATGGATGATCTCAGAGGTATCATGCTGTGCCACTAACCTGGAGGTGTAGGTATCCTTGATGAATATGGATACACCCCCTCCTTTTATGTTTCGGTCCGCGTTCTGTGGCTGAAATGTGTGTTATGAGTTGCAGCCCGGTAGTGCTGGGGTGCTCTCTGGAGCTTTCAACCAGGTTTCAGTTACTGCACAGATGTCGACGTTCTCCATACTGAGGAGTGCTTCAAGCACGTGCATTTTGAGATTTAAACTCCTGGCATTGAGTAGCATAACCCTCAGTTTTTTGTTAATTGTGCTGTTTATGGAGGTGGGTTTGACTTTTGAGCCTTGCCTAAAACAGGCACTATGGGGGCAGCAAGAGCCTTGGCCAGTATTCGAAAGCCTAGGGATGACAGGTGCAAACCATCTCTTGCAAAGCACCGTGGCTTGTTGAGCATGTCATCCCAAGCTGACAGACACTGGATCCCCTTTGAATGACACCAGAAGCTTAGCCAATTGTTGAAATTGATCATTTTTTCTTTATACTGTGGTATCATTCTTGGTGAGGGCAAGATGCTACTCAGGATCATACCAGCCTGGGCTACATGATCAGAGAGCTCTTCCATGTCTACTTTCATGTAGTCCAGGGAGGTACATCTCAGGTCATTCACACCAACATGAACAATGACAGAGTCATATTTGTACTTGTTCACGAGTGACCTGAGTGCTTGTGTTATGTGGTGGATTCTGGCTCCTGACAGGCAGCTAACAGTAAACTTATGCTTGTCCAGCCTAGTGAGTGGGAATTCAGTGTGCCTGACTATAGAGTCACCTATTACTAGTGTATTAGGTATGTTATTTCGCCTTAAGGGCTGTGATTGTGCGGCACACTGATTTTGTGTTTTATGTGTTGTCTGGTTTGTGACAGGAAGTGCAGGTTGTTTGGGTGTCTGCTTTGCAGGTCTCTGATGCTTTTGCAGGTTTTTATTTATAGCCTCCAAGTATGATTTTGTGTATTTATGTGTATTTTTTTCCAGTGCTGTTTTAGTAGGTCTGTGTGCAGCTGGAGTTGTGGTGCAAGTGTTAACCTTCTCCTCTTGACTGTCTGTTCCAGTCTTTTGTGAAGACAGCTTAGCTTCCAGTTTGGCTGTATAATTGCATCTCTTACATGTGTTAATGTTTTGTGGTAGGAGGATATGGTTGTCTGTGTACATGATGCAGTTGTAACATTGCCTCATGATACCCAGGTTCATCAGCTGGACTGGAGAGTGCACCTGAAGTTGCCCTTTGGTCATGCCTGAATAGTAGGGTGAGCTGCTTAGTTGCTTGGTTGGTGATGGGTGAATAAAGAGTCTTGCCCTGCTGGGCAATCAGTGTCAGGGTATATTAGTGCATGCTATTAGGTCTGAGCAAGTGCTGGGCTGTAAGATGCTTTTTGAGTGCTTAGGTTGAGTGTTAGACTAGTTTCAAGGGAAAAACTGAAGGAGACTTAGTGGAGGTGGGAATAATTTAACCGTAGCTAACCAGCACTGCCCAGTATGTAAAACTGTGCAAATGTGGTTTTTATAGTAGGGAAATGAAAGAGATAGAAATTAGCCCAAAATGGCCAATAAACTACTAACTTCTGGGCTGGAACCACTCCCTCCAGGGACAGATAGGTTGCTCCAAGCTTCTCTCTCTTACAGGCTCACAGGTGAACAGAGAAACTTCCTTCTATCCAAGTAAGGTATGGTGAACTCAAAAACTAGTATCACAGCCCTGAATTCAGAACTAGCCTGAAAACTGGACTATACTAGCTTAGAAAGGTGGGAAACAAGGACTTTGTTTGTTTTTTGTTTTTTTGAAAAGATAAGGCAAAAACAGTAAAAAATACACTTAAAACAGCTTTAAATGACTACAAATGATCAGAAAAGGCTATCACACTTTAGTGTGTAGCCTACAACAATTAAACAAATTATTTAAACAAAAAGCTTTTTAAAATTGCAGGCAGTCAAATAAGTACAATATGTGAAAAAAAAACAAGCTTTTAAATCACAATAAATGCTGGAAAATTTGCGTTTAGGTGGAAAACAGTTAAGTACAGCAAAAAAGTACAGAAAACTGATACTTAATCACTCCAATGTCTCTCTTTTACGCTAGAAGGATTGTATCAGTTTAAGGCTTTCTAGTGCTACCCAGTAGGTTAGTTAGAGGAAAGAAGGGAAACAGGCACAGATGTGGTCTTTTAAACCAGAAAGTCGAAAGAGACGGACAAACTGTATAACTGGTCAAAATAAACTAGAATTTCTGGGCCAAGAACCTCTCCTCTTATGGTAGACAGGCTACCTAGTGCTTACCACTCCCACTGATAAGATAGAAGGCTTTCTTCCAACACAGAAAGGCTTGCGGGGCTCAGAAGCTTACCAACAGTCTTGGATACAGCAACTCTGCATCTGGACTAGGCTAGTTACAGGGAAGGTGGGAAACAAGCGCAAGTGTTGTTTTTAAACCAGAACATTGAAAGAGATGGAAAAAACTGCCCAAACGGCCAGTAGCTACAATTTCTGGACCAGGAACTACACCTCTTGTGGTAGATAGACTACCTAATGCTTACCACTCCCACTGATAAGCTAGAAGGCTTCCCTCCAACAAAGAAAGGCTTGGGGGCTTCAGATGCTTATTAACAATCCTGGATACAGCAAATCTGTAACCGGACTAGGCTTGTTATAGGAAAGGTGAGAAACAGGAACAAATGCAGCTTTCATACCAGAACACTGAAAGAGATGGAAAAAACTGCCCAAACGGCCAATAGCTACAAATTCTGGGCCAGGAACCACTCCTCTTGTGGTAGATAGGCTACCTGTTGCTTACCACTCCCACAGATAAGCTAGAAGGCTTCCCTCCAACACGGAAAGGCTTGGGGGGGGTGGCTCAGACGCTTACAAAGAGTCCTGGATACAGCAAGTCTGTACCTGGACTAGACTAGTAACAGGAAAGGCAAGAAACAAGCGCAAACACAGACTTTTAAATCAGAAGGTTGAAAGAGATGGAAAAGCTTCCCAAACAGCCAATAAACTATAATTTCTGGGCCAGAAACCACTCCTCCTGTGGTAGATATGTTGCCTAGTGCTTAGCACTCCCACTGATAAGCTAGAAGGCTTCTCTCCAGCACAGAAGGGCTTGGGGGGGTGGTTCAGAAGCTTACCAACAGTCCTGGATACAGCAAATCTGTACCTGGACTACACTAGTTATAGGAAAGGCGGGGACCAAACACAAAACGGGCTTTTAACCAGAAAGTAGAAAGAGATGGAAAAACTACTCAAATGGCCAATGAACTACAATTTCAATTATATATGCCTACATATATACTGACACATAGGTTCATAGGTAGGTACTAGGCTAGCAGCCCTAGGGCCTATACAAGCCTAGCCAAAAAGGTACCCTGGCTTTCCCCACCCAAGAAAATTATTTTCCAGTGCCCCTGTCAAGCAGAACCACAGAGGGGATCCCCAGAGTGAATTTCCCATTTTCCATGCAATCATCAAGATTTTTCTTGAAGAGTGCTAATGGGGAGCTTTGTTTGATATAGATAGGTAGTTTGTTCCAGAGTATGGGAAGTCTCTGGGACAGGAATCTATCCCTCCAGCATGTTCTGTTTATTGTGGTGACAAGGTTTAGGTCCCTAGAGCATGTAGCTTCAAGGGATTGGGATTTTTTTAAGTGGAGCATGTCCAACCGCTCTGGGTTTGACATAGCTTTGTATGTTAGGCAGAAATCACCTCTGAGTAGGCGATATGTGATGGAGTAAATCTTGAGTTTTTTGAAAGGGTCAGCATAGGGCATCTATTTGAGGCCAGTAATCTTCTTTGTGAGGTATTTCTGTGGCCTTCTCAGTTGATGTAGATGTCTTTGTGAGGTACATATCAAAAGGAGAGTTGTACTCTATAATGGGTCTAATGAGTGACAAGTAGAGGGGAACAATGACCTCTTTTTTCCTGGATGAGAAACCTTTTGTGATGAGATGTGCCATGTAGAAGGATTTCCTGACTACTGTGGAGATGTAATTACCAAAGGAAAGACTACAGTCCACCTGTGTCCCAAGGTCTCTTATCACACTTTTGGTGTTAAGTAGACTACCACCTATATGGTAGCTCATGGGTACAGAGTGTTTACCAAAGGGGATGACAATGCACTTTTTGGCATTGAGCTTGAGGCCATGGCTTTGATATCAGGCATCTGTCTCAGTGAGGCACTTTTGTAGGATGTCCACATTGTTAGGAGTTTTAATTATGGCTCCTAGTTTGCAGTCATCTGTGAACTTCATTAGCCAAAGACCTTCTGTCTTAGACTGCACTTCAGAAAAGTAGATGCCAAACAGGACAGAACCCAGGAATGAACCCTGTGGTACTACACTTGTCACTGGTCTTAAGTTGGATTTGTGTGAACAGTGTGGGTTCTGTCAGTGAGCCAGTTGGCAACCCATCCTATGCCATAGGGATTTATACCTAGTTTAGTGAGTTTATCTATAATTCCAGAGTGGGTGATGTTATCAAAAGCCGTGGTGAGATCCAGATAGGCTATGTGAACCACCTTACCTTCTTCTATGACTTTGGTGACTGCTTCAAAGAAGTCAATCAGGTTTAGGAGACATAATCTACCTTTTACAAACCCGAACTAGGTGGGGTCCAGAATTTGGAGATTACCAGTGTTGTTGCTTATAAGTTCCATGATGATACATTCCATGGCATTGCAGACCAGGCTCATTAGGATAATGGGGTAATAGTTCCCAGGGTCTGTAGTGGCTCCCCCTTTGTGGAGTGGAATAACCATTGCTGTATGCCATTCATTGGGCACAAAGCCGGAGGTGATGCTATGATTGAATATGGTGCTTAGGTGGGGTGCCAGTTCATTCTGTAGTTCATGTAGAAAGCAGCCTGTGATGTAGTCAGGTCCCATGGATGCTGTGTTCTTGGCTTTGTAGAATGTGGTTTTTACCTGTGCAGCCGTGATTACAGGAACTTTACATTCTTCTGGTATAGAGATGGGCCCTTTAGGAGGTAAGGGGGGGTAAAGGTAGCACTGAACCTATCTGCCAGGATGTTGGGAATATCAGTTGGTTCTGTATATTTAGTGACATGGTGCTGTAATGCAGAGCAGATCTGAGTGTTGCCATTGAGATTCTTGACATAGCTATAGAATGCTTTGTGGTTGTCTTTAGAATCAGTGGCAATTTTGTTTTTGTAATTAGCTTTGGAGGATTTATGAGGGATGTCAGATTCTTACTGAGGCTGACCAGGGAGTTCTTCCAGTCATGGGAGTTTACTC